>NC_056743.1:1146659071-1146664071 GCF_019279795.1 Protopterus annectens | reverse complement strand
ATGACAACACGTAAGAGTCATAAACTGCATGCACCTCAGAACATGTGTATGAATACATATGTGCTCTGTGTCCATTAATGTGTCAGGTTAATAGCACCAACCTTCTAAATGTGTCCCTGAGGTTGTTATGCAGTGTTCTTGATTCAGTGTTTATTCTTCCCCATTCATATGAGAGGTCTGATAGTGATGGAAAGCGCATGTTCTGCTGACTACCTTAGAAGATTGATAGAATAAAAGGTATGGGGTTACCACCTGTCCACCTTTGTGAGGGACACTCCCCTGTGGGCAGTTGTGTCCTGCATAATAACTGTAATTAAGGCAAATGTCCTGTGATTTAGGGCAAAGATTACCTATATTGTCTGTAGTAGTAGCATAAAACAATTATGTTCCTCTGAAACACATAAATGTTATAGGTAACAGTATAAGCAACTATAATGCTACAAGAGTATCCTTTTATTTAGGCGAAACAGTGAAGTACACCCCTTTCTACTGGCTGTGGGTGTGTTGCCCTGCAAAGCCTGATGTCTGTACATACAGGTCCTATAGAGTTGCCACCTTTCCAAATGGCCAGAGTGGGACATATTCTGTAGAAATGTCAGACATTCCAGGACTAAACATACCTACAGCCATGCATAGTACAGGATTACACTTATTTGCACAAATAAAAGCTTCATCTAGTTACATGTGAATTGCTTATGCTACTTCACATAACATATAGAAGTGTCATATATAAAATAACTGTTGTATGCAATCATTAATGAAACGTAGAATATAATAATGTCCTGTAATCTAGACATGTGCTATGTCTTGATTATTTTCACACTGTCCCTTGCAAAGTGGAACAGGTGGTTACCCTAAAGTCCTACCTTGGCCAATTGAGATGGTGGCAAACCTATAATAGGTATGCGGTAGCATGACCCATCCGACGGATGTGGCTACCACAACCCAACTACTCATTTATAATGCAGGGTTTCGGTTCCCATGTATCAGCCAGATGGGAGCAGAGTGTATGCAGAACACACAAATATGATTAAGTCACTGGACAGGCTGCTGATTCTGTATAGTTGAACGCCATACTGTCGCCTAATGGGCAGCCATTTCTGATACTGTAGTCATGTAGTCTGATGTGATAGGCATTACAAGGTGGAGCAGATTGTAAGAGGAACACACAATTATGAATGATTCACCAGACAGGGCGCTGATTCCGTACATTCGAATGCCATGTGGTCGCCTAATGGGCAGCCATTCCCGATACTGTAGTCAGAAGTGGCCTTAGGTCAACTGGTGCCCTACACAGAGGGCACAATGGCACCCCCCACCACACCACCCAGTGCCCCCATCCTGGTCTACCTATACCAAATAAATACTGGTAAAGTGCACCCACTAAAGCGGTGCCCTAGGCAGACGCTTAGTTGGCCTATGCCTAAGGCCAGCTTTGACTGTAGTCATGTAGTCCGATGTGATAGGCATCACAAGGTATGCCTAAGTGGAACATAAAAATATGAATGAATCTCCGGACAGGCTGCTGATTACGTACAGACGAACGCCATGCTGTCGCCTAATAGGCAGCTGTTTCCAATACTGTATTCATGTATTCCAATGTAATAGGCATCACAAGGTGGGGACACATTGTATGAGGTACACACACATAAGACTATGTCACTGGACAGGCCGCAGATTCTGTACAGCCAAAAGCGATGCCGTCGCCTAATGGGTGGCCAATCCCGATACTGGAGTCATGTAGTACCATGCAATAGGCATCACGAGGTAATATTGTGGTCCTCACTCACACCCAGGGGTGTGAGTGACAGATGCAAGCACCAATGCTGGTGCATTAGCAAGTGTGGGAACGAGCGGGTGTAAGCGTGTTTGGATACCAGTGTGCGAGTATTGGATTGGTTAAGCAATGTAGAAGCTAATCAAGCGTAAGAGGCTGTAACCAGAGGATATCATACAGTGTGGTCATTTAACAGTATAGGAATGTATCCCATCATGTAGAAGTACATGTGAGTGTTTATGTCCGGCATATAGGTGCATACATATATAGAGATGCATCAGGGACATGTCATGTGGCAACAAAGCATTGCAAACGAATGAAACGGGAAACACCAGTGATGCCTGTATTATGTAGTGGTGTTGCTCTATGTGATCACAAGACTCCCTCAGACAGACAATAGTTGTACATTGGCCGTATACATCACTCTGTGCATGTAATGTACATTAACACAACAGTACCTGTCCAATCATTATGTGTGAACAGTACCCCTGCAATGTGCCACATCATCATCATCATGATAAAGGTAAATGGGGTAACCATAGAGGGACTGCTAGTGTTATATGTACAATGGGGTCATCCTCCTCACGTGTACCTGAGCCATGTAGGAGTGATGTGCATACCAGGACCATGCGCCTGAGGGACAGCGGTGAGGATAACAGTAGTATGTTATGATGCATATTACAAGGGTTTCATGTGTCCAGTGGGCACGTGTGTGTAATGGACAGCTATGTATAGGGCAGATGGTGTCCTAGGAGCCGAGTGGCCTTATGTGTCCGTAGGTGAGGGTCAGATGTTGGGGAAGGAGTGTAGGTATGGCCGTGGAGGATAGGTAGGCGCACAGAAATGACAGCATACAGGGTTGGTATATGATACATGTGGGGGGGATACACCCTGGATGGGGATGGGTCTTTGGCATTCAAAAGCCCATGGGGACATTGGGACAGAGGTCTCCAGCCACGGGCAACTGCCACTGCACCTACACAGCTGCAAAGGAGGCAGTGCTGTGGGCTGTCCAGGACAGGCAGCATCACCCTGTAAATGTGACACTCCACCCTTGAACTGGCATATCTGGCTTCGTAACCCCTTAGGAAGCCACCTATGAAACATGTCCGGGACCGCACAACAGCAGATATGTACCTGTCTGGTCTCGCTACCAAGAGGGACATGCTCCATCCTCAGTGGTGCATAGCCAACAGAGGTTGATGTTAATGGCTGGGCTCCAGATGTGCTAGTGCCTGGTGCCATGGTCAGCTGAAGTGGGACAGGAGGATCTGCCGGGACCTACCACCCCATTCGGCCTATGGTGTTGAGTTTTAAACCCACATATGGCTTAGTGATAGACAACAGCATACAGGATTATTTATGACAGTATGCATAGATATCACCAGCAACCAAACAGATTGTATACATTTGCAGAGGGAGCACAACACATGCATATATACTGCATGGCAACTGTACAATGTGTAGTAGACGTGTGACTGCATCTATGAACAGTTGCCCATCATTGGCTTGTCACTGGGAATCCCACACAGTGTCAGTCATACCACTGTCTCATGTGACACATGCCCAGTCAGGGATGCGATGTCAGTAACACAACCCTATCATCATGTACTGTCTGCAACCCCCACACCATGCTTCTGCTGTGCACAGAAGTGTGCTCAATGTGTAACACAGGAGACAAATGGTTGTACATACTGTCCTGTTCACAGATGGACCTACAGATAGGGTACTGTCATGTCTGTATTTTAACATGCAGAATAGCCATTGCCACACACATGTTAAACAGGCAGTAGTCTCAATGCAGCATAGCTACACTTACATGCTGTAGTTGTGTGGCACATCACCCTCCTGTCATTAGGCTATTTCCCATTGTTGAAAATGATTGAGGTACATCCAGATATCATCTGTGATGCCGTGTCAGAACACCACATCCATGTACCACTCACAACTGTCATGGCCAGATAATAACATTTTTCCCTAGATGGTGTACTGTCTTTATCATGCGGATGGCTATGGGAACACCATCACAGCTATACCACATGAAATCAGCTAGATGAGGACTGCAATAGGTGCAGAGGCCATCACCTGACCATTTCCATCTGTTACAATACACATGCTCCTGCTGTGCAGGTGTACACCTTCACATCCACCAGAGACTGGGTGTGTGGGACAGGCAATGTACACCAGGGAAGGGCTTGGAGACTTCACCATAATCTGCCACACTCTGAATAGTACAGGGTCAAACCCCTGACTACTCATTACTATTACATGTGCATGATGTTACTACATGTGCCACAGAGGCACCATGTTGCAGTGCTGTAGGAACATGTGTGTAGGTGAGTGACTGCCATCTGCAACAGATATAGTAGACATACATTAGGTGTGACACACATGTCAGTCCACGTGTACAGATGCCATTATTACCACAACCACACTCTAATGGACACCATTGGTACCTTTGTCAGGGTGGCAAATACACAATGCAACTACTTAGTTTGCCACATGACAATAATGCACAGGACCACATGCACCACAGGAGATATTTGGAGGTTCAATGGGCTAGGCCATGTGAAAGTGCTTGACAACTGTTGGTATGCCAACTAGGTTTATATTGGGAGTGACTGTGGTTGGGAGCATCACAACCCACAAGCAGACACAGGGTGCCAGTACTGTCATGCAGGTATGCATTGCTCCATGGGTGTGCAATGTTTGGCTGTGCAAGATGGCTGTACAAGGCTGGGTGAGAGGCAATCCTTGCCACCGTGTCAACTGACAATGGTGTGCAGTGCAGGGGTGTAGTGTCTACAATGTCCCACACAGATGGGTACTGCAAAATCTGGCCTGATATCCTGGTTACCAATGTGTAGGGCCATAGCTTTGTAATCCATGCCATGTCTGTGTTTGACAGTCCTTCACTTGGATATTGCCTGGGATGTGCATGTCCCACAATACTGTACAGTGACATGTACAGGTGTACCTGGTTTGGCAGACACATGTAGTGTACACAATCTGTTATACCCCAACATGCCAATACTGGCCTGGTGTGGTGAAACCTGCTTACAGTGAGCAGGTTGCCCTGCACCTGCATGTATAGAATGGACAGGTATTCCATGGTGACAGTGGCATGGGTCCATGCAGGGCACATGTGTACAGCATTGTCTGGTCTTAGTGGATCACATATGATGGCACCACATATGTTGCAGCCATTCAGTGTGGAACATAG
>NC_056743.1:1146584071-1146656571 GCF_019279795.1 Protopterus annectens | reverse complement strand
CAGGCACCAAAATGACACAGACTGGCCCAGCAGTCACTTCAGCAGTGAGACCGACTTCCCTGAGACACAATGAATTATTTTCCCAAGCAACATCCTCATATTTATGTCCAGGTATACATGCACCCAAAATGAAACATTTCCACAAACAAGCCTACAGAAACATTTCCTAGTACATATACCACCTGTTCTAAAAAAAAAAAAAAAACTATAGTGAAAGTGAAGGTCGTAATGCTTCAGTGTCTTTTGAATTACTAGAGTGAGATTCTGTGTACAGTGTCTCATTTTATCTAAATTGATGTATTTTTGCAAGGAATTTAATGCATGTTTTAAGACGGGTATGTTTGTGCCAGTAGGACTGCAGTTACTGGCTATATTATGTTACCATGTTTAATATAGATACATAGTTTTTTATATACATTTTTATATACATTCTTATACTCTTTGAGTTTATGAAATGTTTACTTTTATTGCCCTTACTATATTAAGATGGCATATATTGATATGAACATTAGTTAGAGAATACATAGGTTGCTATATAACTATAATCTTGGAAACGCTTTAAGATTGCTTATGACTTTTTATAGCATGCGTTATACCAAGAGGTGACTGAGACATAAGCAATGCCATTTTTTATACGCTATGGCTCCTATATATTGGCGTTCACAAGGTTGTTTGCCTTTTATGGAATTAATTAAATATGTAACTAAGAATTGGAATGATTATTAGTTGCCTTGGTTCATCCTCGGCAATAAGTTTAGGTTGGTTTATTTAAAACAGTACAACACATATTATCTAATTCATGCAGTTTTGCACAATATAAGTTTGATGCGATATATTAGATGTACATAGATTATTGCTGAGTTAAGTACTATTTGTTTTATATAGCTATGATACATTGCTATTTTATATAGAACTGTTTTAAGTTATGTCAAAAAGCTTTTAGTGCATTTATAACCTAGCATTTAACTTGCTGACTGAAGCAATACTAATGATGGGTGTTCCCATCTCAGCAATTATGTTTTAACTAATTGATAAATTGACAATTGTTTTTTCTTAATTGATGGTTGGTTTTACTATATAAAGGACGTTTATTATGTGTAAGTTAGAACCTGATGAAGCGCATATGTATGCGTGAAAGCGCTTGTTTGTTTTTAAAATAAAACTCAATTTTTATTTATCGTGGTGGTTCCTGGCAGTATTTCTTCATTCTACTTCCTACTTGGTGCACGGAACCTTTGGATGATCGGCTTCTTTCTCCTGCTGTTGGTATTTTTCTTGTTATACGTAGCCGTTCCTCACACGATGGATGTGCCGAACATTGAATTGGACTATAATCCAACAGGTGCCATACGAACCAATAGTTGGAATTCTTTATTCTATCAAAAGGACAATCCACTTCTGCGGTTAGATACTAGCCATGAGACCTTGGATAATGTCTCAACGAACAACGAAAATTTACATGACATTTTTGGATATTTGAGATCTCTGGAAAATGATATGTACCGTTTGCATAGGTTTGTCTGGCAAAGAAGACATCTCCAGGCATGCCTACATTTCAAAGTCATTCCCCGAGGCATGCGTGTTTTATGCATGCCAAGTTACGGGGATAGTCATCCTGAACTGCTTCGCAAGTGGCAGCAGTTAAATATTGACTTTGGCAATCAGTATATACAGCTTCTATTGGAATACTTTACACCCATCGAAATGGAACTCTTGGCTAAGGTAGAGGAACAATATGCTTACTTAACTGCTAATTTTAAAACTGAGTTTTGTATCTCTAAGATACAATCCATGAATAAACAATTAGCGTTGTACAGTAATAAACTAGAACAAGTAAAAATCAAGAAGCTTAAGCGTGACTGTGAAGATTTTCAATTGGGGCGTATTTTTATATGGCCCAGAGCTAATACACAGCCTAGTGCCAATGCTACTCATTCACCGTCAACCATGAACGTAGTTAATGAAGGCGTAGCCATTACCCTAACAGAATCGCTAGGTAACAGACCAGCTTTTCCATCTCAAGCGGATGATATTAATCATCAGGAGCCCATTACATCTAACACACCCAGCTTGTCTTTACCTTGTAACCAACTTGGCTTGAATACATCTGAAAATTCAGGTGCTAAATCTAAAACTTTTGGCAAGAACAACACTCTTGTCACACCCTTGCCTTTAAACTTCCCACTCCCCTACAAGGATGCCACACGCACACGCTCTGGGAGCAGGGGAAGAGGAAAAAGAAAACTTTCGGGAGAAACACCAGAGCGGAGAAGGAGAATGAAGAACTGAATTCCTTATTCTTCAATCTGGCGACTAGGTCTTTCTCATCAGAAGAACAATTATTGCTCAACAGAGGGTTATCATTTATACCCTCCTGTCACAGTGTGTTGTCTGACACTCTTATAAGTTTACGCTTGTTTGCAAGAAAGTTATCTCTTAAAGTGTTTTTTAAAGATGATTTATCTAATAGTTATACTTCAGCCTGTAATGTTACAACTTACAAAAGAAGAAGTTCGTTCATGCCTCCGCTAACACCAACTATAGAGTGTTTTATGCGTACATGTGAGCATGACTTTTATAGTTACTATGAGCATGACAAACATAGTAATATCTTTGTAAATTTGAATTATGCACAGAGACATTCTCTAGATGCACTGGTCAATGATATGAATCTAGTGTTTAAACCAGCGGATAAGGGAGGGGGTGTTGTCGCCCTAGATAAATGTTTTTATGACCAACTGATGAATGCAATGCTTAATGAGGATAAAGCTTACAAAATTATTGATAAACCTAAGGTTACATCTATAATTAATTATGTACATGACACGCTGTATGACATGCTTATGACAAGATCAATAGATAAGCCATTATATGATTTTTTGAAAGTAGATTCACCCCTCATACCGGTCATAAAAGGCTTGCCAAAATTGCATAAAGGTGAATACCCTCCCCCATTACGACCTATAGTATCGGGTGACCATTGGGTCACCGAGAATGCCTCCCTTTACATACAATCTAAGCTTGGTCCGATGACTAAAGAAATACCAACTATTCTAAAAAATTCTTATGATTTATTAGAAGACCTGAAACAAGACTTGGTAATTGATAAACTAAATGTGAATACCTTGCTTGTTGCATTGGACATAAAGAGTCTTTTTACCAGCATCCCCAACGAATATGGGCTTGATGCCATCAGGCTCCATTTGACTGAACAAAGAACCATAGACAGCAATGAAATTATGAATATTTGCTGTCTTTTAGACTTGGTTCTAAACAATAATGTTTTTCTGTTCAATGATATGACATATGCGCAAACATGGGGAGTAGCCATGGGCACTCCCTGTGCTAACGCATATGCCAATTTGGTTGTCCATAGGTGGGAGAAGGAGAATATTTTTGGTGACCCTAGATTTGATAATGTGGTCATCTACAGACGCTTTGTAGATGACGTGCTTATATTATGGAATGGATGTGCAGATGAGCTTGAAGAGTTTGTCAACTATATGAATGATACAACATCTTTTTTCACATTTACTTATGAATACTCCTTAACCAAGGCTGATTTTTTAGATATTTCTATAATTAAGAATGATAGCAATTGCCTAGTCACCACTTTATACCGGAAGCCTTGTTGGAGGAATAGTATCCTCCACTATGACAGCATGCATCCGCGGTATATTTTTCGTAACATCATAAAAGGGCAGATCAGTAGGATCCTAAAAATATGCACAGACAGACAAGATGCTTTGTGTTTGATTGAGCAACAGAAGAATTTTTTCATGGATAGAGGATATCCTGTGAATCTGATCAACGAAGTAACAGATTCTGTTTTAAATAATGCTATCCCATGGAATAAAAAAGGGAAAGCAAAATATGGTTCTGAAAAAAATGGTAGTATCAAATATGATATTAAATATACCAGCGATGTTGAGCAATTAATTAAAATTATAAAGGGGAATTGGAAAATTTTACTATCTGAGCCATATCTTTTGACACTGTTAGGGAACAAACCCAGTTTCAGATTTAATAATTGCATGAATTTTAAGAGGTTATTATGTAAAGATAAATATGAGGTCAAGCACACTGATATTCGAACTCAGATAAGAACAGGCACATATGCATGTGGCAAGTGCTCTATGTGCGCATTTATAAGCAGGGAACAGGATATTAGGATTCCAGGCATCAATCTAAATTTTAGAGCCACTTTTTATGCAACTTGCAATACTCAAAATGTCATTTATTTTGCGAAATGTGATCAATGTGCTAGCTATTACGTAGGCATGACTTCACAAAGACTCAGAGATCGGGTCTATAATCATGCCTACGACATTAGAAAGGGCAATTCCACTAGTGCCCTAGCCACACATTGTAATGAAAGACCTGGGCATAGATTTAGGTTTCAGGTGTTACAAGTTATTAACCAGAACAGGAGAGAGGGTGACCATTTTGGCACCATTGAAATGTTCGAGCTCAAATGGATATTAAGGTTAAAGGCGCACATACCACCAGGACTTAACACTGCCATCAGTATACGCCCTGTCTTATTGGGACCTACTTAGGATATCTTAGCACTTCAGTGCTTACATAATAGAATTTATATTATATCTATGTCTTTATAACATGTTTGGATTCATAGTTACACCTTAAATAAGTAAGTGTCAGATGAAGATTTTTTCTAAATATACATTTATATCTGATAGGACAATACTAATCTAATATTAATTTCATATAAGAGATACTGGTGCTAATATAGCATTACTGTCTTAGCATTAGAACAGTGTCCTTATTGGATATATTCCTGAATATATATAGCCTAAGGGTCATTCTGTGTTTTTCTAGCGTTTAATTGTTGTCTAAACGCTAGTGCCTTGATGTTGTGGTTTGTTTATAGCCAGCGACTATATATATTTTGACAAGTCTTGTCTGCTGTCATGATGTCCGCCAGCTGTGGCTGAATACTGATGAAATATCTTTCATTGATATTTACTTAGACCCGTTAGGGACTACTAATATTCATTGCTGCTGTTGGCTATTATAACATCCTGTACAATGTGTATTTGAAACTATGTTTGGAAATTGAGCCTTCAGCTTTTTTGTACGCTTTGTTGGAAAGTGAATATTTTTGCCACATTAAGTGGCGCTGTAATTATTACATTTGCCTATTGCTTGATTTATACATGCACTTTGCTCTTATTATGATTTTGATTATTTATATAGTCAATGGGATGCCATATGGCTACGTTAATGTTTGATTGTGCTAAATATTGATATTCTTATGTTAAGGCTTTGCTCATAAATACAGTGAGCACGCTTTTTAATTAGTTTTTCCCTGTTGACATGAGTTTTATTGACTATGGCTGAACACATGGAGAAACATTGCATGTCGGCATTTATTCAGAATCATTGAGATCCGTTTATGATCGTGTTTCTGATCATTATAATATCTTATATAATGCATAATTGGATTGTTAATCTGGAATCTTGAAAGAAAAAATTTTTTCTGTTCCCTATGCTTTGTTTGGATATGCAATCCCTTACATCGCTGCAAGAGTGGCCTCTTTCCATTTATATGACCTATACTTTATTTTCATTCACTTATATACTCCTAAGAATAACAGTAGGATATTATTTATGTTCTACTTGTCACTAGAGTGCTTTTTCCATCTTTGCACAGTGTAAGATCTAATATAGGAATCATGTTATATATACACCAAGAGTGATATTCTATGGCTTGGCTATATTATGTTACCATGTTTAATATAGATACATAGTATTTTTTATATACATTTTTATATACATTCTTATACTCTTTGAGTTTATGAAATGTTTACTTTTTATTGCCCTTACTATATTAAGATGGCATATATTGATATGAACATTAGTTAGAGAATATATAGGTTGCTATATTACTATGATCTTGGCAACGCTTTAAGATTGCTGATGACTTTTTATAGCATGCGTTATACCAAGAGGTGACTGAGACATAAACAATGCCATTTTTTATACGCTATGGCTCCTATATATTGGCGTTCACAAGGTTGTTTGCCTTTTATGGAATTAATTAAATATGCAACTAAGAATTGGAATGATTATTAGCTGCCTTGGTTCATCCTCGGCAATAAGTTTAGGTTGGTTTATTTACAACAGTACAACGCATATTATCTAATTCATGCAGTTTTTGCACAATATAAGTTCGATGCGATACTTTAGATGTGTATAGATTGTTGCTGAGTGAAGTACTATTGGTTTTATAAGCTATGATATATTGCTACTTCATATAGAACTGTTTTAAGTTATGTCAAAAGTTTTACAGTGCATTTGTAACCTAGCATTTAACTTGCTGACTGAAGCAATACAAATGATGGGTGTTCCCATCTCAGCAATTATGTTTTAACTAATTGATAAATTGACAATTGTTTTTTCTTAACTGATGGTTGGTTTTACTATATAAAGGGCATTTATTATGTGTAAGTTAGAACCTGATGAAGCGCATATGTATGCGTGAAAGCGCTTGTTTGTTTTTAAAATAAAACTCAACTTTTATTTATCGTGGTGGCTCCTGGCAGTATTTCTTCATTCTAGCCTTCAAAGGTCCTAATTTCTTGATTGCCCAACACAGATTGAGGTCTCTTGCTCGTGTATATGTCCAGCTTGCTGTGATCACAAGAAGACACGTCATTCACAGCAAGCCGATTTTCTTCAAAAAAATCAAATGTGAGCATTATGTTTCTACACACTGAAAACTATGTTGAGAAGGTAACTGACAAACTTGAGGTACTTTTTCAACTTAGTTTTTAACAGTTCAGCTAAAATGTGACATTAAATTTACTCACGCTTGTGGAAGGCACTCAGGTGGAACAGCATACAATTCCTAGCGCCTCAGAGAGCGCTCGGATGTAAGCACCAAGGCGACAAGGGATGAAACTCGTGGTTAATGAGTTAAACAGCATCTAATCATCCAGATCTTAAAATCATCAGCTCCACAAATAGGCAATGAAGAAATAATATATACCAACCTCAAAATAAACTAGAACAAAACCATCAACATAATTGGATGCTACCTCCCACCTGGCCAAAACATCCCTCCACTAGAAAACCTCCTCAGCTGGTCTACCCACCATCTCCCCCAAGAAACTATCATTTTAGGTTATTTCAATATTGACTGGCAATCCTGTTCTGGAAACCATCCAACCCATCATGTAAACCTTCATGGCTTCACCCAACTAGTCCAGTCGCCAACCAGGATAAATAAAAACTCCAGCAAGCAGACTACCCTGGATTGGATACTAGTCAATAAGAGCCCCCAGTCATATATAACAGGCTGTGTATCAGATAACCTCAGTGATCACTCCCCAACATTCCTTCTCAAAAAATACCTATACCAAGCTAAACCTGTCATCTACCGTCAAATACGTAAAAAACTAAACTTTAACCCACACACATTCATCTCATCCCTCAAAGAATGTAACCAGCATCCTCTAAAGTACCACAGTCTTGATGACGTAGTTGAATTTTTTAATACTACCTTTCTCAGCATCCTTAATTACCATGCCCCCATAAGACTTTCCAGAACCAAAGCACAACCCTCCCCATGGCTACAGAAAACCATTAAGTCAGAAATGAAAAACAGGGATAAAGCCTGGGAGCACTGGCGCAAAACCAAAACCCCCTCAACTAGACAGAAATTCCTAGAACTACGCAATAGAGTCAAAAAACTAATAAAACAGGGCAAATTCCAATACTACCAGTCTGCCCTAGACTCCTCCCAACACAGCCCCAAACAATTCTGGTCCTCCATAAACTCCATCCTCCACCCAGGTAAAGTCAGTACCCCTCTTCCTAACATCCCTCACTCCTCAGAAAATATTGCTACCTCATTCAACACACACTTCACACAAACCATACTATCACTAGCTAAACAACAAAACCCCCCTCCCCTCCAACCCACACCTTCAACTAGTAATCTCCCCACTGCCTTCTTTTTTCTCCTGTACCTACCTCCAACATAAAAAAAAACTCTTAACTAAACTTAAGCCCACCAAATTAGCAGCAGACAACCTCCCAAGTGAATACCTACAAATCACAGCTGATGCTCTGGCCTACCCAGTATCCATCTTGATTAACCGATCTCTGTCAGAAAGTTACATTCCCACACTGTGGAAAGTATTACATATAATTCCCCTCCACAAAGGTGGACCCTCCACAGAACTAACCAATTACCGCCCCATAGCTATTCTCTCTCCACTCTCCAAAATACTAGAGAGATGCATCCACTCTCAGGTCTCAGACTACCTCCTTACTAACAACCTCCTTTCCAATACTCAGCATGGTTTCCGACCAAACCATAGCACCACCACTGCCTTACTTTCCTTTACTAACACTATCCTTCAGCATAAAAACAATGGCTATCGCACCTCTGCTACTTTCCTAGACCTTTCTAAAGCATTTGACATGGTCCCACACAAACAACTCATCTCTGTCCTTAATAACCTATCCTTCTCTCAATCAGTCACCAACTGGTTTCAGAGTTACCTGTCTGACCGCCAATAATCCGTTGTATGACAGAATGACATATCTCCCCAACTACCTGTCTCCATAGGGGTTCCCCAAGGATCCATCCTTGAACCCCTACTCTTCTCTGTTTTCACCAATAATCTAGCCTCTGCCACCAAACATGGCACACTCATACAATACTGAAATGACTCAACCATCATCTGCTCAGCCCAGTCCCTACCCAAACTGCAAAAAGTCACACAGGAAGCCTTTTCCTCTGTTAAAACTTGGTTATCCGATGCCCAATTAATGCCCAACCCAAACAAAACTACTCATCTTCCAACCCACCAAACATACTCAAAACAACTCTCACTTTAACATCACAGCAAAAGACAACACCACTGTATATCCAACTGAACACACCAAATTGCAAGGAGTGGAAATAGACAATAAACTAAAATTTGACATTTACATATCCATGACCATAAAAAAAGTCCACAAAAAACTAGGAGCGTTATACAGAAATAAGCAACTTCTCACCAAAGCAGCAAAGATTTCAGTAGCAAATTCTCACCTTATCTCCACCCTACTTTATGCCTCTCCAATATATACCAACCTAAGGCAATGCGATCTAAACAAGCTAGAGACCTGCTACAACAAAATCACCAAATTCACCACAGGGGCATCCTACCGTAGTTACCACTGTCTCTCACTTGCTGAACTGGGCTGGGTTGAACTCCCGCACCTCCTTCAATGGTATCAACTTTCACTCGCCCACAAACTAGTAAACCATCCACTAAATGTCCCATACCTCCAGAATCTACTCCAACCCTATCGCACCACCAGACCACTAAGATCCAGCAACAAAAATCACTTGCAGATCACTAAAGCACATAACTCTGCTGGTGAAGCACTATTTTCTTGCACCATAGCCAAATTATGGAACTCCCTCCCACCCACAATTACCTCCGTACCATCATTCACCCACTTCAAAACTTTACTAAAAGCACACCTGAAAACATGCTGGCTATGCCCTTGCAACTCTCACTCTAATATCACCCACCCCATCCAAACACTACCTTTCTTTCCACTCCACTAACTACCTTGATTATAGCAAGCTCAGATGCTCATAAGCCTAGTACTTATTATACACCAGGAACTTCTTATTGTAACATTTGTTAATGTCTGTTATGTAGTTCACAGATAAAGATTCTAGTTGTCTACTGATGTACAATGTTCTTCATCTGTAAATATGTTGTAAGTAATTGCTATGTTAAATTGTTAATCGCTATGTAATCCAATGTAACTACTGTCTGTTTATTTTAACTATGGAGCTTTTCTCCCCGGGCCTCCACTGAAAATGGACCTATGTCCAGTTGGACACTCCCGGTCAACAAATGTAAATAAATAAATAAATATGATATTACTCAAACAGGGAGACACACGCACATGGCAAGTGTGGGATTAGAACACTGACCAAACTACTTTATTACACTACAGCATTACGCAGTTACAGAATGTGCTACTGAGATTACTGAGACACAGTGCTACCGAGATTACTGGGACACAGCACTCCCAGAGGTGTATTTGCAGATGGGTGACATCATCGGCCTTGCTAACAGTGGGTATAAGAAATGTATGGAGTGTGAGCAGTATAAAGGTATGACTCAGTCCTCAGGCAACTGGGGAGATACACATACACACACACACACAATTGTGGGACTAAAACACTGACTTAACGACTTTGTTACACTACAGCATTACGCAGTTACAGAATGCGCTACCAAGATTACTGGGACAGAGCATTCCCAGAGGTGTATTTGTAGATGGGTGACATCATCGGACTTGCTAACAGTGGGTATAAGAAATGTATGGAGTGTGAGCAGTATAAAGGTATTACTCAGTCCTCAGGCAAATGGGGAGATACACACACACACACTAAGTGTGGGACTAGAACACCAACCTAATGACTTTATTACACTACAGCATTACGCAGTTACAGAATGCGCTACCGAGATTACTGGTGCACAGCACTCCCAGAGGTGTATTTGTAGATGGGTGACATCATCGGCCTTGCTAACGGTGGGTACAAAAAATGTATGGAGTGTGAGCAGTATAAAGGTATCACTCAGTCCTCAGGGAGACACACATACCAAGTGTGGGACTAGAACACTGATCTCACTATTTTATTATATTATAGCATTATGCAATTACAGAAAGTGCTACCAAGATTACTGGGACACAGCACTCCCAGAGGTGTATTTGTAGATGGGTGACATCATCGGCCTTGCTAATGGTGGGCATAAGAAATGTATGGAGTGTGAGTAGTATAAAGATATTACTCAGTCCTCAGGCAAATGGGGAAACATGCACACACACAAGCCAAGTATGGGACTAGAACACTGACCTAACTATTTTATTATACTAGAGCATTATGCAGTTACAGAATGTGCTACCGAGATTACTGGGAAGCAGCACTCCCAGAGGTGTATTTGTAGATGGGTGACATCATCGGCCTTGCTAATGGTGGGTATAAGAAATGTATGGAGTGTGAGTAGTATAAAGGCAGTACTCAGTTCTTAGGGAGACACACACAGCAAGTGTGGGAGTAGAACACCAACATAACTACTTTATTACACTACAGCATTACGCAGTTACAGAACACGCTACCAAGATTACTGGAACGCAGCCCTCCCAGAGGTGTATTTGTAGATGGGTAACAACATCGGCCTTGCTAACAGTGGGTATAAGAAATGTATGGAGAGTGGCCAGTCTAAAAGCAATTTAGAGTCCACCGGCAAATGGGGACAGCCATACACACACACATCAGTGTCGGGTATGGAACACCTTGCCTATTTACAGATTACTATTACAATGCTACATGTATACGAATCGCGCCACACAGACTACATATGTTAAGGCTGTCATTATGACCATCTGGGAATGAGGACATCAACAGGGATGCTGGGCAGTTAAGATGTACATACCTGTGAACCTGTGTGTTTAAAGTATGAATCCATCCTGACCTGCAGTATGCCCATCTGTGGAATGGACGACTACTACCACTATATAGGGTTACAATGGCCATGCCCATACACAGAGGCACATAACCAACACAAGGTGTCACTGGGCATGCTCACACACTTAGGAGCACAGGGCTGTTTGGAATGCACTGTGTCCATCTACACAAGGATATACTGGGCATGCTCATGCACTTAGTAGCACAGGGCTGTTCGGATTGCACCATGTGTCCATCTACACAAGGATATACTGGGCATGCTCATACACTTAGTAGCACAGGGGGCATGCTCACACACTTAGTAGCACATGGCTGGTTGGAATGCACTACTATGTGTCCATCTACACAAGGATATACTGGGCATGCTCATACTCCTAGTAGCACAGGGCTGACTGGGATGCACTCTGATGCTAAACACGGAGGGCCACAGTGGTCATGCTATTACAGGTAGACATAAATAACACATTGTAATGGGCTCTGTTGTTGGTAGTTGTAATTGTTAGCGGGAACGCTGCTCTATATATATTTTACACCGGTCTTTAACAAATCAGCTGTCATTCTGGGATGACATGGCTGATAGTAGGCAGGCCTTTGTCACATATCACATGCATCTATGATACAAGGGAGTATGGATATTACCCATGTCGCATCCACCCACACAGTGCCATTCCAAGGCAAATGTCATAAACACAGGTTAACTCCCATACACCTACAGGACAACTGCATTGTTTTCTTATGCTAACCAGTGCTAGATGTGTAACATCCATATTCACAGCTGGCCACTGTAGATCCAACAATGGGGAGTACTGACATCTGTGCAGTAAGGAACACCTGGCTGATGTCTCTGTAGTGCACAATAGCACTACCACCATATACCTCAAAACCTAGCATTACCACCATATACCTCAGAACCAGACATGTGGGCCATAACACAGGTACGGACCACTCCAGGTGGTGTACCCACATACATAATGGCCACTCACATGTACTGACCAGTCCCCCCATGAAAGGCATTACAGATGAGTCATGTGCAGGACACAGTGTCACATGCTGCATTCTAGGATGTAAACTGCAGACACCACCATGTCCTTGCAACCATACATGTATGACAGACGAGTACGCCACCATGTGACCCTTGACCTGTGTACTGTACTAAGCTCTACATCAACTGCAGACAGTACGCATGTACTGACACAGTTGCATCATGTGTTATGCAATGCAATGATAGCACTGTCTTTGACCAGGTCAGCTGTACACATACCAAGGGCCCTCAGTACTGTCCACCATTAGCAGATGTCTGTTGCTGTACACCAGTACACACCCTCATGTATGGATATGACATGCATGTACCTGCCCTGGGTATGTAAATGCCATGCACACAACATACCTGTAAATAGCATAGCTGTTGTAGTCCTTTGTGCAAACAGGTGGCTACAGCCATTACACACATGCACATGGAATGTAGGTCCATAGCTGCTGAATGCTAACAGTACATAAGGTGTGATATCAATGTTGCAGAGGTAACATCCCCTCTGTACTGGTCACCCATCATATCATACAACAGTCCATGTCTCATGTATGTTATTACACATATCAGCCAGTTGCAATGCCTACAAACATGACCAAATGTCAAAATTGTAGGACCTACACACCTGTACACTTAGTGTTGTGCATTCAGATAACATGCGTGTGCAATTGCTGATGTATGCAGGTGGCGTGTATCCTAGGACATCATGCAGCTGCAATGCAGCCTCAACATTGCCAACTGTATATGGTGATATGCTGAATGTACAGAAAGATGTACCACAGGTATGGACAGATGTGTTGAAATAACTAAGTGGCGTGACATCTTTGCAGATGGATGTTTGCTGTGGACAGCTCACAGGTGTGTCACAAGCAGTCCTACAATACCCTGTGTAACCAGTAAGCAATGGTTTCATTAATTGAAGGACATAACACACAACTTAGACAGTGGTCATGGTGATAGCGAAGGTAAATCACTTGACACCTGTTAATAGATATGACCTCCCCTAGTGCAGATATCAGCACTGTCGTCACAGGAAGCGTCAGTACAGTTTGTAATGAGTGCAATACTGCTGTACATCTGACTCACATAACATGAGCTAGGCAGGGCTGAGATTCACAGTACTGGCATGTGTGGTTGCGTGTGTGTCCATATTTGTTAAGTATTGTGGGGAATACATCTCAATTGTTACTCACTCTCCTGTACACTAGTGTACACATCTGTACAGACTGCAGTGTATAAAGCAGGACATAGGCAGGGGCGTGTATCTCACACATGTGAGGTATCTGTATGTGCATGGCATAGGTGTATTAATTACTGAATGCCACAGTGTGTGTATGCAGGGCTGACTGGTCCCTGGGGTGAGGATGTAATTTACCATATTGAACTGATAGGACATCTCCCACCATCCAGGCGATGCATTCAACTATCCGTGTTGATGTCCCCGATCTTAGGCCATACTGACTACCTGTACATGTGTATTCTCTGTGGCGCGTCATGTAGGTGCACAGTACTGTAATGATGATTTGCACATAGGCAGGGGTCCTCATCCCACCAGTAGAAACTGTGTGTGAGTGTGTGTTACTGTGTCGGTTAAGCCATGAGTGCGTGTGTGTGTGTGTGTGTGTGTGTGTGTGTGTGTGTGTGTGTGTGTGTGTGTGTGTGTGTGTGTGTGTGTTATAGTGTCACTGAATACATGTGTGTCATTACGTGAGTGTGTAGGTGCAGTTGTGTGTTGGCATCCTGTCATGGGAACATGTATTACTGATTCCCATTGAGGCATCACACTTCCCACTGGCCTCTACCCTTGTAATCAGCTAGACCACTCTCTTACCTCACCACTCCATGTAACTGTACCTGTGATGTCATCCTTTATGGATGTCACGTCTGTGGCCACAGTAGCTTAATACACAGCTATCATGCTCTTGGAATGGTAGACGTGTTTGTAACATGGGACATTCTCACTGGTATGTGGCAGCTACACGGTGCATGCTGGTATATTCATACATACCTGTGAATAGTCCACATTGATATATGGGACACTTAACTGCAAACACTGACATCCACTGGCACATGCAATTAGACCTGAAGAAGGACAGCAGAACATGTCGTGACCAACATGCATTTACTGTTGTTACACAAGACACATACTGTTAACAGTATTGTACACCTGTACTACATGGTATATCTGCTGACTGACAATAGTCCTCAACATTTGTAAACTTCACATCATACTAGTCTGTTCACCCTGTGCATCAGACCATATGAGCATGTCCCTGCACCGATGGTGTGGATGTCAGGGATGCAGCACAGGCATCATCATATGCACAGGGTGTTAATGTTTGCCAGAGGCCTAGGCTGCACCATTGGATGACATTATGTGTGTGGGTTTGGGCCTTTGATCTAATTGGGCGTGCGTGGATGTTATGCATGTGTGTGTTACGGTGCCCTACATATGTGTGCAGTGTGTGCGTGTATGTCTGCACACAGTTCTCCTATGTGTCTGGCCTACACAGGGGTATTAGTGACAGCTTCAGACTGTACAGGCGAGGTATTACAGTTCACGGTGTCCAGCCATTGACATGTGACCTGTGCCTGCCAGGGGTACCATGGGCACTACCGGACAGAGGTGCAGATTGGGTACTGTCTGATGTCACTAGTCCACTGGAACTGTGTCCCTGTTGGGACCATCCTGAGCCATGTGCATGTGGCCTGCTGTGTCGTGGTGTGGACAGCACAGCACCAGATGCACTGCTGCTGCTACCGCCACTATGGGAGCGGGCATGTGAGGTAGCTCATACACGCAGACCTGACACAGGTGATGTAGCCAAAACCGGTTTGCTATCGTGTAATGGCTCAACAGCCATTACATTTGTTTTATATTCGTCTTCAGTAAATGGAAGTTTCAGCAATCCTTCACGTGCTGGTTCATTTTTGTGGATTTTCAGGTGATGTAGCAGGCCTACGTCCACTTGCCCAACGCCTCACTCCTACCAGATGTTCCAACACAGACAGCTTATGCTCACAGATTGTCATGCCATGGCCAAGGACTTCAACCATGTCACCCAACCATCTATCCAAAGCATCAGCAATCTGTTGTTGAGCATTTACCATTGCCTGGATGCTGTTGTTTAAAAAATGGACAGCAGCCCTCTGTAGCCTCTGATCTTCTCTGTTGAACCATTCAGCATGTGCCTGTGCCTCCATTACAGCCTGAAACATGCATCTGGTGACACCAGCTGCTGTGCTTTCTCATGCAAGAGCATGTTGGCCAGAGGTCCTCCTATGGGCAGCACTGGCCACGTGCCTGTGTGGGGCACCACCAGTAGTTTGGCTGACACCATGGTGTGCAGGCACACCTTCCATAGCCCCCACACTTTCCTGTTTATTGCCACTGGTGATGGGGTATGTGCAGGTATGGAATCTGCATGTGGGGATGAGGTGGATATAGATGGAATGGCAACTAATGGCACAGTTTCATCCCCTGACAACTCTGCCTGTGACCCAATCATACGTTCATCAGCACTGCTAGAGTCTGTGGGGACACTAACATGTGATGTACCGCAGAAGGTCAATGCACCTACATCACCTGTGAGGGCAGACAAGAACTGTACATTACAATCTATACAACAGACACATGCACGCATTTGATATGACAGAAGGCATGCAACATGCATGTGATACGGCAGACGGCATGTAGTGCAGACAATAATAGTGGTAGTTATCATACACCCCTAGGTTGCACACAGCATGCATGTGTGATAGCAGATGGCATGCAAATTACACAGTCATAGTAGTAGTTAGCATACATCCCTGTGTTACACCATGTGGACCAGCACATGTTAACAGTACACCTGCCTGATGTGTGGCATATGACCTTGATAATCACATGTAGTATGACATGTGAACTGTTGACATGTGCAATAACATGCATACATGTTTAACACAATGGTGTCCTTTGGAATATACAGTGGGCCAATGGTGTACCAATTTAGTGCTGTCTGTCCACCCTACAGATATACTGCAAATTTAGCTGATGTGCATGGCCATTGCAGGGAATCATGAGGAGTCTCTAGTGCTATACAGTGTGAGTTACAGACAGGGTTCATAGCCATGACTGTGTTCAGATACAATGCATATATACTGTGGAATGTGACCCACGTCACTGAGGTGTATACACACTAAACCATGATGTGGAAGTTGTGGGTCACTGATGGGCATACGGATGACACCCCTGCACATCTGCAACCATATTGCTGCAGCCTGGCAACTATGGGCAGACATGGCAAACACATCGGTACACCATGTCCCACATGACATCTGTGTACCACACACACACACACACACACACACACACACACACACACACACACACACACACACACACACACACACACGGAGCTAGTATGGCATTTATGTCCATCACCAGCAATGGGAATGTACTGTATCTGTGGCCTGATGTGGATACTGTACAGGTAACTGCTGTCATGTTGCAACACCCTCAAGATGTTCAACACATCCTATGTGGTGGATTGATGTTATGTCTACACAAGATGTGCACAGGCCTGTAGGATGTCTAGTGTTCCACATCTACATTATGACCATTATTCAAAGGCCATGGCCGAACCATGTGTAGCCATTGTACAACAGGGTGTACACACAAGCACAACACTTCTAGTGTGTGTATTGCTCCATCTCTCTGGCCATCCTTCATGGTCATGTGTGTACATGTGTTGCCCAAATTATAGTGATGGTCATCTATTTCACATGTCTGTGTTGTCCCATATGATATATATGCTCCACTGACAACAGGGTTATGCAGATAAAGGGTGGTATGTGGGATATGTTTTCAGGTTAGGTAGGCAGTGTAGCAGCCAGGCCAATAGATGTCATGGACATGTCAAGATATCACATCACATTGTGTGACATTCATAGCAGGGCTATGATGCACACCGGTGAAACCTGTGTACTGGCCATACTCCAGCCCACTGTGTAGTACTGTTTATATTCACCACATGTGTAGATCAGATCTGTTGTACGTTCCTAAGTTGAACAGCACCTCCACCATTGTATGCACAGCTGTCAACACATCTGGCAATAAAGTTTGTGAGGATTCATGTCAGTGAAATGATTCACATAGTTTGCAAGTGTGGCACATGGATAGTCATTGTGATGCATTGCAAGTCCAACCTGTATATTGTGACAGGACCATACAGTATGTGTACATGTTGTGAATGGCCACATGGCAGATAGATTTGTGCATTACGGTTCCTGATAAATAATAACACTCTCACCTGCATCGGGCTGTTGTCGCCTCGGAATGCCAGAGGTACCTAAATAGGAGTAACACAGCAGTATGAGCATAATCCACCCCTGTATAAAGGCGACAGAGAGCAATGTGCATAACACATACACCAGTACATTAGACTATACTATGGTGTATGCACATGTGTGCATACACAGAGTAGCCTACTATAGTATGCGGCATGTGTGTATACATGCCTTGCATATGATGTTACATTACATATTGTACAGTGACACATGCAGCTATATGGAATATAGTTGTTATAGGTGCAGTACTGAATTACCAGGCAACTCCAGGCTCAGTGGTTGAGAGACACCCACCTCCACAATATTGGCTAAGGCTTGTGGATGTGGTTCTGCAGGTGTCCCCAGGTTGGCCAGTAGCTCCTCGGTACGAGTGAGTGGGGGCTGGGTTGGTGGTCCACCACCTGTTGCACCTTGTTCCATGGCGATTGCATTTGCATGCTGTTTCGCCCATCTAATGAGGTCTGTACAGTGTCTGCGCACCTACTGGTATGTGCGGTTGTGGTCACCCACATCATTAACCCTCCTGTGAAGTTCCATCCACAGGGCATCCCGCTGCTGTGCATCCTGTGGCACATGACTGAACAGGATGTCGTGATTATCGAGTAGGTATGGGATGAGGGCCTCATCCTCCAAGCGTGTAAAAGAGGGAAGCCTTGCACACGGCATACCTGGAAGATATAATGATGGAGACAGGTCACAGTACCTCAGAGACATACAGAGCTACAGCTGAATATACATGTGTAATGCATTATTTCAGTTTAAATAGTTGTATTTGCAAACATACATGACACTGACGTGTTTGTGTCACACACATGTGACACTCCATGCTGAGTGGATATTATCACCATATATGTCTGTGTGTCACCTGATTACATTGCTCATACTCCATGTGGTTGCTGTCTTGATGTGGGGATGTCTGTTTGCCTGTACTGGTGTTCCTACCTATCAGCACATATCTGGATGTGTCCACATTAATGCAGTCGACCTTGATGCAGTGTATATGTCACATATAAGGACTTACACTGCCTTAACAGACATGATCTGTGACCCTGCAGACATGCTCACATAAGGTTTTACATGTATGTGTTCTGCCATATACATCTACATGGCACTGTACAGCGATTCAACATCCTGCCATGTATCACCTGTGTTGCACATGTGATACACATGGGAAACTGGCTAGCCAGATGGTATTTGCAGGGATGGATATCAACTATGGCATGTACAGTCAAAGTCAACTAGTGGGCTATATGCCATGGGCCATGTATGCATCTAGGATGAAAGGTTACCTGGCAGTAGCCAACAGGTGAGTCTGTGGGGCCAGGTGGAGCAGTGCCACATTACTGATCCACAGGGTTAATGATACATATACCATGCATTACCATGTGGTCATCACACCATGTCTGAGAGGGAAGTGATGTGCAGCTTTGACAGACAGGAATGCATAGTATGGCAGGACTATGTCAAGTGTATGGGACAAGGATCTGTCCAGCATGTGGTAGGTGGATGTCCATGAAGTATGCGTTCAAGATCAGGATGAGTACGTGTAGCATGTCCAACATCACTGGGTTGGACATGGATTTATTCAGGGTATGCATCATGCTACATAGTGGAGATGGGGAATGGGAAGGCTAGTGTAGGCCATCTGCACATGGCCAATACCCCTTAAAGGAAATATGTGATCTGATATGGGTCACTTGAGTGGTCTGTATGGCTGGATAATGATATCTATATTCATGAATGGCACCCTATTATTATTAAGGTTGCCACATATGACTCCCTGACAGGTGTGGTGATGTAGCTATCACAGGAAAGACAACTGCCCAGCTGCATCCCTCACACACAAGTGTCCATTATGATGACTGCTGCATACGTGGTAGTTCAAGGGTACAGGGTTATTAACATTGGGGTGATAATGCAAGTCAGCTATTGCTCCTAGGTCATAGTCATTCGCATACTTCAATAGGCAGATGCCCTCTGTTTGTCTGTGAGGTATGGACTACAATGAGGGGGAATAGAATTCATTAACCCTTACATACTGTAGCTGCCACTGGTGTGATGATCACATATTATTCAGACACCTTCTGGAGTGTTGTTTCTGCCAGCAGTCCTGTTGCTAAACACTCCTGTGACATAGGAATGTACATCTAGTATACCAAGTGTAGGTGGTACACAGTATGGGTGATGATGTCCTATGATATGCAGTGTGACATTAACCATACTGTCATCTACATCTGTACTGCTGACATCACTTAAGTGATCAAGGTTCATGGCCTTCCAGACCAGACTCAGCAGGGTAGTAGTGCAGTACTTCCCATTATCAGTGGTGTCTCCCCCTTTGTTGGGTTGTGATACCTGTTGGTGTGCACCATTCAGTGTGTACACAACCTGACATGGAGCTATGTTTTACATGATGTGTATGTGGGGAGCATCTTGTTTTGCCATATGTGTATGATACAACCTGTGATGTGGGCAGGTCCCATGCAGACTGAGTGCAGCTTGTACCTGCATAGTTGTGGGTACAAGGGCCCTGTGGTGTACATGGATATATGCTTGTGTACCTGTTGGCGGGAGGGGGCCATGTTTTTATATTATCCAAGACCCTATCTGCATTGCTTATTCATGCTAAGCACTTGTTCAGGACTTGTAAACAGTACGTAAGCTAATGATTACTATAGCACTCAATCTTCCACATCACCTACAGGTAAGGGTGAACAGGTTTTGTACATACTTTTCTCACTTGCGTAGAGTAATGTAGCTGTTGTACTCACTTTCCTCACTTATCTAGGTGAATGCAGTTCTATATTCAGGCATGTCCAAGAGTCAACTGCCAGTGTTCTCACCTGTCTATCTGATGAATCTGGACATCTTGAGGCAATGTACACATTGCCTCATGTACACAGACAAGCCTCTCCGCCTACCACCCAACACTACAACCTGTGAAAGATGCACTCATCAAGCCAAACCGGAGATAAAGGTCTCTCCAAGCAAGCCTGACCCTGACTGTCATGTGGAGAAGGTACACAGTTGCACAACACAACACTCATCACATAAGCCTCACTGTATCTACACCACCATTAACTGGGAAAACTACTCGTGTACCAACACATTAGTTCAATAGTTTCTGGAATTCATAAACACCAATGCCTTGATCCAACATATCCACCCACCCACCAGGGGCAACAATATACTAAACCTAGTCATTATCAAAATGAGTGACTGGTGCTCCACACATGAAACCAACTCCTTGCTGGTGCGATCAAACCATGTGCTGAACACCGTTGATATCCACATCCAGCACCTCACCCCCATTAAGCAAACCACAGTATAATATGTCTACAAGGCCAACTACATGCTTCTTAAGCAGACGTAGTGGACATTATGACACCCATGCAGATGGACAGTACTGTTACAACTGCTGAATCCTACAAAAATGCACTCTATAAGCACTTACAGGAGCGCATGGCTTGTGCTATCCCAAACAGAACCAGGACGCTATACACATAATTAACTAAACCAATCTGGCGGTCCCCTGCCATAAACATATTGTACTACAGGAGGAAGACACTGTTGCAAATGAGAGTACAATGCCATGCATGGAGGAGATCCCTTGCCAGCCCCAGTAAGAAGTGAGATCCCTTATACGATCCTCCATAGCTAGCTACGAAAACTTTAACACAACTAATACCAACAACAACCACAGAGCCTAGATGTCAACAACCAGATCTGCTCTGAGTTACAGCACAAAGGCACGAACATTACAGAAACAATGGACATTGGCATCATCCTGGCAGATCCCTCTCAAAGCTGCACACTCTGAAGGCAATATCACAGCATCCATGAGACTGAACAACATCCCAGGCTGTGTTTTACATGAACTTCAGATCGTACTGTCTCCTCACCTACGCACCATGTTCAATAAAACCTCACATCGAGCATAGTGCCCCCTGAATGGCACACAGCAACAGTTATCCCACTCCACAAAGGTGGGTGCCACAATGGACTACAGGACCTATTTCCCTATAGGCCTGACTAGCCTGGTCAGCAAGGCTATGGTGCACATCATGGATCACTGTCAGAGACATTGGGTACCTCCCAACCATTGATCCCTCCCTGTTTGGCATTGTTAAGGCTGGGCCATGTCTCCTAAACCTGGTGGGCTTCTTAGAGACAGTTACCGAGGCATTAGATGAGAGTAAGGAGGTCCACACAGCCTACCTAGATCTCTCATAGGCTTTCAACACCATTCCTCCTTCTGGTATTATCAACATACCCATCCGCCTGAACATTAACCCCTACATCATGTGATGGTTTGCAAAGTGGCTCACGGACAGAACACACACAGTAGGAGTTGCATACCCTAGGTCCGACTGTATACCAGTTACAACTGCCGTCCCGCAGGGCTCAGTCCTTGGACCCCCTCATGTTCGGTATATACTTCTCTGACGTTCAGACAAGCACAGGAGGGCTTTGGCTGAAAAGGTTTGCAGGACGACTGCAAACTAGGGGACATAATTGTTTCCCCAGCTGTTACAAACACCCTCTGGAAGGGTCGTACTGAGACAGATACCTGCTGTTAATATCATGGCATCAAGCTAAATGCCTAAAAGTGCATAGTCATCCCTTTGGATATAACTAATTACCCACAGACTACCACATAGGTGCTAGTCCCCTACATACAAAAAAAGGTAATACGGGATCCAGAAACACCAGTAGATAAAAATCTCTTCTTCGATACCCGTAATGACAAGGTGGTTAGAATATCCTTCTACATGGCTCCCCTAATCTCTAATGGGTTTGCATCCAGATCAGAGGGGCCATTGTGACTCTACACATGTCATATCAGACCCATTAAAAGATACAATACCCCATTTGGGATATACATTACAAGACAACTGCAACAGCTTGGAAGACCACACCAGTACCACACCAAGAGGATTACTGACCTCAAACAGATGACCTATGCAGCCCAACCTACGAAACTCCAGCTGTACTCAGTTGCATACCGTATAATCACAGGTGATCTTTGCTTGACATACAAGGCCCATGTCCAGCCCTGTATTGCTGGATATGCTCCACCTAAACAGAAGCCCCTGAGAGCTACATGCTCTAGAGATATACACCTAACCACAATAAAGAGTAGGATGTGCTGAACAGATAGATTCTTGACCCGGACACTCCCTATGCTTTGGAACGTGATTCCAGTGTAAATCAGGCAGGGCCCCTCATGAGCACTTTTCAAGGGAAACCTTGCCATGTGGATGGGAGACAGACATGTACCCGGGGATCACTGCAGTGGCTCTGCTAGACAGAGGCACAGGGAACTATTGGCTCTGCCATTCAGAGGCACAGGGAACCAACCTATGGGGTGGCAAAAGACAACACAAGCTAGCTAGGCTTACAGATACCCTTGGTAAGACAGCCTAGTACCTACCTTTGCCCATATTACATGTCTTATGTGCATGGATAGTTAAATAGCTCTTCCATTTTACTTTGCTATCATGCTGATAAACTGTCTGCTCACTAAAAGACATATGTATCCTGTTATTGTGTATTGTAAATGCAGATTGACATAACTAATGTTTGCCTACCATTACAGTAATGCTATGTAGCTTGTAAAACATATCTGCCTACAATACTGTACATTACACAGTTATTGGCACAATATCCCACAATGCAAAACAAACTTGCACAGTGGCCCAACCTTACACATGTTATTCTCTGTATTACACCCATACATATGGCTACAGTTACAATATATCAACATATATTATCCCCTGTTATAGCACATACTTGTTGGACCAATCCTGCCACTGACGTCAGCTGGTGAGGAGTATTTCTGTTCAAAGCCCTTATATAGCATCCCTTGTGGTGTATGCAGTATTTGCCGTGTGACCTACAGCAGTGCACACAAATACTACAAGCGTGACTATGCTCAACAATACATCACTACAAGATAACTATTTCCACTATATGGATTGCGTGCACTTTAAATACTACAGAATAGTACTACATACACAGACAAACTGACTGTTCTACATACCTTATTAGTAACCTGATGTATTGTTAACAGTTGACTCAATCCTTTTTGGCTTGTGTTTCAGTTTTATTTGTAATGTTCCGCTGGTATATACGGATGGTTTGAATGTGTGATGACACATCCTTTTCTAGTTACATATCGGTAACATGTGGTATCATGTCCACCAATTGCTGTTCCAAAGTAGTTAACTGGATGCATATCAGCTGTGCAGCTACTCCATTAGCCGATACCATGGTAACAGTGGTGTATAAGTGAGTACTCCTTTTAGCGTTGTCCGTTTGCCTTACTTTCGAGGGAGATGGCCTAGATGTGTTATTGTGATATATTTCAACAGCTATATGGAGATACACAGAGATATATTAGCTTCATGACTCCCGTGGACTGTGTGTAATGGCTAGATGATTTAGTTCTGCATGTGAGTACAGCTGTTATATTTCGGAACAGTGCTACTTATGCAGGGTTTGTTTGTACCTGATACTTCTGCAGATGTTTAAGTCTGGCAAGGATGTTTGGCTAGCTCATGGCCGTATGGCTATGCATGAACTGTTATGTGGTGTACAGTGTGCTCACCAGACATCCTTGATTTGGTGTACAAGTGTAGCATACTGTGCTGTTACTCACTAATTGCTAACACATCCCGGTGTACGCACAACCCTCTGAAACGAGATTAGTGCAAACAAACCCTATTACATCAGCAGCTGTTCAATTGTATAACAGCTGCTATTTCACTTAGGGCCATGTTAGTGTGTCTCTGACAAGGTATGTTAAGGCTTCTGCAGATGTCGTACAGTGTGTGAATGATTTGTGATGTTATTATAGTTTGTATTGTAATATGTTTGGGTGTGGTGGTGATGTTGGTGGGTGTGCTTAGCAAATGCAGGTGTGTAGGAACTGCTTTTATACATAATCGCTATGTGCATGAGGGATTCTTTCCTATTTGAACATCTATCCTTTTGTGGACTAATACAATGGAATTTGCAGGCTGATTCATTAAGGCACTGTTATGTGCTTCCTGTATAGCAAGCAGGTGATGTTAGTCCTTTAATCCCTTCGGTAATACATCTGAATGTAATGATGTGTTGCTACATGATAGCTGTGTATTTCTGTCATAGATATTTGCAGTCATCATAGTTGTGTTGGAGACTGACCCTCTATGGCTAGGTTTGCCACCTTTTCATATGTCCATAGTGGGTCCTTTTCGGGACAAACATCTGATTTTACAGGCCGACACAAACTCATGGTCAGTACAAGGGATAGAACTTTCCTTTCTTGCCTAATTATAAGCTTATTCTTGTAGCAGTTTAGTAGCTTATCCTGTTTCCTGTACCATGTATGTAGTTTAGATACAGAAATAACTATTGTATGCAACTATTACAGTACATATGGGACATAAATATGTCCTACAATCCCAGGACATTTGCCGCGTTTAATATGTTTGGTCAGGACACAACCACCCAAAGAAGGAGTTTCCCTCGCAAAGTGGAACAGGTGGTAACACTATCATTGGCTCATGTCCATAGCACATATTTGTAATGGTGTATAGGCATATACTCTCCATATCCTTTGTTCATAAAAGTTGGTAGCGTCAGAATGTGTGATTGCTATGGTCTATGTTTTACACATATGTGAACACTTCAACTGCTGTATACAGGAGACCTACGGAATTACAAAACCACAGTGTTCCGATGCACACAGTCCCGGGAACAGACTCCCATACCCCACATTACCGACATTGACAGTAACCCGCAAAGGTACCACGAACATGGAACACACACATGGACACACAGACACACTGCTACCCAGCACATCCAAACAAACCATCCTACACTACGTGTGAGCATGTGGCCAAGCCCCCCTACACACCCCATGTAGGTGTCTGCGCCCCACATGCCACCCACTACTTTAATATTCTACATCCTAGGTCGCGCAAACAGATGCACAAAGCTAAGCCACAACCACACATTACAGTCCCCCAACAACACACACCACACACAAAACACACACTTACACACACTACAGCCCTGGGAAACACACGTACACACAGTAATCTACCCAAATCGCAACAACAGAAGCACTGACTAACTGTCCATTAACATTGTGAGATTACACCTCGCGCATCTGGTGTTTCTGTACTGTGTTCTTTCAGACATTAAGCCTCGGGATTACATGCGTCAGTATGTAAAGCAGTCAGTATGTGGTAGGTATCCCATTTATATGTACCTCCATGGTTATGTAGATGTTGTTAACCTATCTATATATCTACATATATATGTATATCCCCATATATCGACATAGCTCTCTCTCGCTCCCTCTCTCTCTCTCTATATATATGATTGTGTATATATATATATATATATATATATATATATATATATATATATATATATATATATAAAACATACACCTTTCATTGTGTACATGCCGGTTTGTCCTATTTCAACACATTCCTACCTTTTTTGTTTTATCCTGTTAGTACACACGGCTGCCATTGGTGCATCTCAGGTAGCTTAGTGGTATGTTATTGTGATGAATGTGTAAGTGGTTGTGTGTTCTAATCCTGGCAGTGATATTTTACCTCTCAGAGCAGGCACTGGTAGTGCAAGGGTGATGAACGCACATTTCAGCGGTTGTGTGTTCCACATGTTTATTATTCTGTGGAGAACTACCTATATATGCAAGCTGTGTTTAAGGTATATTATGTAACATGTACACATCTGTGAAGATTCCTGTCAGGGATACTCCCCATTATTTGGAAACACATCCCTGATTACCTTATACAAAACCCCTCACTAACACTCCAGGGAATCCTTGCTGAGTGGGTGGTGAACAGTAGCTACAACCCAGGGATCCCACAAGTGGTTCTGCTCCACAGAGGGACAGTTAGTTGATCGATGGTGTGGCAACAGCAGACATGTTTTGCCTATGCTTATGAGTGGCCTCAGCGGTTGGGCATTTACCTACCTATGTATCTATGAACCTGTACATACAGTATGGACACATGCCAATAGCTTAATATACTGTTCAGGTATTGACTTACCTTGTGCCAATGGCAGTTGTGTATACAATAGTTGAGGGCTACCTATGTAGGATTCACACAGTAGCCCACCTATACATGACAATTTACAGGTGGTCGTGTGTGTGTGCCATCCATGTTTGCTGTGTGTGCAGGTGGAGAAGGGTGTCAGTCCATGAGTCCCTACACTGTTAGTGTGTGTGCTATACGTTCCCTCTTTGCCAAGGCATGGGCATACTGGGCATGCCTCTGTCTGCCTACTGTGGCTAGCACAGGGTGTTCATGGTCTGAGCCCCCCTGTGCCTGTGGGTCCCTTGGCAATGGTGGTGGGCTGTGAGGGCCTTCACTATTCTGTCCCTGCTGCAGCTGTTTCCGCAGGATTATATTGTGTAGCATGGCATATACTATGAAGATGTGGGCACACGTTCCTGGAGAGTACTGCAAGGCTCCACCAGATATGTCCAAGCAATGGAATCATGATTCCAGCATCCCAAACATGCACTCTATGATGATTCTGGTTTCTGCGTGTGCCTCATTATGGCATTCTTGCGTGGCTGTGTGTGCATTTCTGATGGGTGTCATCATCCATGGTTCCAGTGCATAGTCAGCATCCCCCACCAGGTGGCCATATGGGATGTCCCCCCTGGCAAATACCTGATACAGCTGTGAGGCATGCCAGATATGGGAGCAGTGATAGCTTCCAGGACTACCAGCACACACATCCATGATAATGCCCCAGGCATTGAAAACAACCTGGCAGCTGATAGAGGGGAATCCCTTGTGGTTTATGTAGCACCTACCCTGCTCACTGGGTGGTGACTTGATGTGTATGTGCGTGCAGTGTATTGCACCCAGTACCTCCGGGTAGTCCGCCACATGGTGGAAGTGATGCTTATTGCTGGCCAACTCCTTCTGCATTCGGGGGAAGTGTATGTGCTCATTGGCATGTGGTAACATGGCATCCAGGAACTGGTGGAGTACCCTGGATGCTGATGCCTGTGAGATTCCCATGATATCCCTAGTTGGCCTTTGGAAGGTACCTGTGGCTAGTATTCTCAAGCTTACACATACCTTCGTGTCCACTGGGATGGGTTCCCCTCTGTTACTTCTGGCTCTGAGGCGTGGCTGGCACAGCTCAACAAGTTGCTGCATGATGTCCCTGTCCATCCTGTAACACTCTACTATCTCCAGATCATGTAGCCCCTGGTAGGTTACCCTGGGTCCGAACACTCATCTCCTCCTCCGGTGCCTGAGATGGTTGTCAGCATCATCCTCCACACCACTGTCAGTCTCCAACACATGCTGGTGAATCAAAGCTATGGCAGACCCTAACATATACATATTAAACGTTCCCCATCTGTATATGTATACACCAATGGTGCAGAGTGTCTGGGAATACATAAGTGTGTGTGTGTGTGTGTGTGTGTGTGTGTGTGTGTGGGGGGGGCTTACACACCTTATACTATTGTGCAATAGATGATGCTGGTGTAATTGGGTGTATTTGTGCTATTCCAGCTGCAGGGTATCTTAATTATTGGTTTTACAGCAGGTACTGCTATTGTGGGGCCTTTGGTGTTGACTTCTGCTTGTCTGCCGTGATTCATCTATTGCCCTTTACTTCTATTTTCAACTCGATTCACCTCCCATTGTCAGGCATGCATCCAGCTGCCGCCATTCTTGTTTTGTGCTTCCACAACCCAGGATTGTGTTGGGAAATGTGTTATGTAGCTGATCTACAGCAAGTTTGCTTTGTTCTGCTGTGACAGTTCTCTTTTCTTTGCTGTACGGCACCTCCCCTTTCCTCTTCTGCAGGTAACTGCTAGCAGCATTGTTAGCTGTTGTCTACGGCCCACTGTAAGTTTCTAGGTGTTAATTACTCATTTGTACTCCAATTACCATGCTGCAGTATTTTCTTATTGTCTTCCCATATCCTTCCTGTTTCAGCTGTGGTGCACGCCACACACATCCTTTTACCGGGTTTCGTACGTGTTTTCATCCACGTTCACATGAACTTTTGGTTACCTTGTGTGCTTTCAGCTAAGCAAAGCTATGGCTACTTCCACACCTGTGACTTTGCTTAGCAACACCCAACATGGATTAGCAATGATCCAATATGCTTACAGATATATATGGTGGCGTGGCCCTCTCTTGATGTCATGTTTACCTCCAGGCCACTCCTCTGTGTTGAAATGCTACACCGTGTGGTTTATCCTTACGCTGGTGGGACGTTTGCGATTCAGTATTATTTGACTCATTTGCATGGCACTGACTGCTAATTCCTAGTTACCACACGGAACACTGTCACAGACCCTTAGCAACCCTTGCGCCATGGTCGTGGTGTAGCATGCGTGCCATTGACTATTATGGGGATATCATGAATTGCGTTACATTACAGTTTTATGACATCTAAATATATTTTCATTATGATCCCATTTGTGCAACAATGCACTGCGGTTTTTACTTTGCATTGGTGTGGCCATGAAATTAAATGTTAGATTTTATATGTTGTGCATGTTGTTTTATGCCGTTGGCTATATATGTATTCATTGGCATATATTAACATTATAACACATAAGTTTGGTCCACTTTAATGGCTCTGATTTTATGTTTGACAACATGGAAACCGTTTTTTTTAGTTTACATTTCTACATGCTTACGCTACACCTGCACAACTTCATGAATCGCTATATACCTTCATTTGCTGCTACACTGCTGCGCATAAGGTAATTAGCATACATGTGCCGGGAGCTGCGCAGCTCTGGTATACGCTGGTAGTGCACGTAGAAACAGCTCTTACCTGAATCGCTCGACGGCCATATTTGGCACTAGATCACCGACGCTACTCCAGCGCATGGCACAAGCTTCATCAATCCCAGGGATGATTTATTATTGTGCAAATTCAGACTGCAAAACTTGCCACAAGCACAAATGTGTTGCCTTGATAAATAGCTCCTGCATTTAATATACTATTATGTCAGACTGCATATGAGGACGGCTTTTGTCTTAGGCCCCCTCCATATGTTAAATTCAGACAAACAGATTAATGACATAGCTCTCAAATATCCAGATTTTTCACAGAATGGCCAGATTTTTGACTTGTATTTTTGATCCATTGCTCATAAAATTGTAGTTTTTTGGTAAATCTGTAATTCTATCAACTTTCTAAGTTTGTAACAGCAATATTTAAAATGTGTCCCTATTTGTGGGCCTTTGTCCCTCTATTATTTGTGGCTTTGTCAAGATTTCTTTTTCTATGAGGTTGAGAGGTATGGTTGATGATATTCCTGTTTTAAGCTCTACTATTAAAAGGTTATTTTGCTGAACAGTATTAGTATCTTCTTAGTTAACAACACAATTTTCATTGTATTTGTATTTTTCTACCATACCCTCTTTGTTGCTATCCTTCTCTTTCATACTTTTATTTGTTTTATTTGTTTGTCCTTTCTCTTTCATACGTGCATTTGTTTTGTTTGTTTTTATTTCTCTCTATTTCTTTTACTGTTATATGAAGAAATACAGCAACCCACACCTATCCCACTAACAAGGCCTGTTGTCACCCCACATGTGGAAGCAGTAGTGCCACCACCACCATCACCACCAATGGCACCTAGCACATTTGGGTCCCAGTCTGACGCGTTTGTCTCCATATATCTCCTACCTTCATCCCCTGTTTCAGGTAACCTTGCACCAGAAGGTGGTACAGTAGTACATGCTGATAGCAGTGCAACTGGTGGTGGCACCTATTTTATTTCTCAGGAGCTGACAGACTTTGTGGAGGAAATAATAGATAGGAGATTGGATGACTACATCTGCTGCATGGAGATGATGTTTTGATGACTAGCTGAGTCACATTTCTGCCTAGCACTGACTTCACCTTCAGAGACATGATCCAATGGCAATGGTTCTCATGGTGAAGACTCATCTCCCATGGAGTCTAAGCTCAACACCAAAAAATGTGTCATCATCCCCTTTGCTTAAAACAAGGTTCCCTTGAATTACCACATCAATGGTAGTCCACTGAACACAGAAGGTGTTATAAGAGATCTGGAAACACAGGTTAACAGCATCCACTCTTTTGATCACCACATTGCCACTATAGTCCTACGTGGCACATCTCCTTACTAAGAGTTTTGCATCCATAAAAAAAGAGGTCATTGTCTCCCTCTACTCTTCCCTCATTAGGCCAGTCATCGAGTACAATGCCCCATTTGCCATATACCTCACTAGACACCTGCAACAGATAGAGAGGCTGCAAAAGTACCTCACAAAGAGGATTCAAGGCCTTAAACACTTGTCCTATATGGACAGACTCAAAAAAACTACAACTATTCTCTGTTTCATATTGCCTACTTAGAGGCGATCTCTGCTTGACTTACAAAGCCATGGGCAGGATTTACGATGGCTTGCACGGAGTCTAAGAGTCGTGTAAGACTCCATGCAGCCATCGTGATCCAGGGACAGCCCGAAATCCCATGTAAGAGACAGCTAAAACGACTCTTACACGGGCAGGGCATGGATATGCTAATCACTTCACTTGCAGCCGAAAGGCATGCAAATGAGGTAGATTAGCAATCCACGAAGCTGAAACCAGCCCGTGTAAGAGTCGTGTTAGGTGCAGAAATGTACTCAGTTGACAACTGAGTACGTTACTGCAAATAACACAACGGAGCCATGACAGCTCCAAATAAAGTGTGCAAATGTTGCAGTCAGCATGCCAATGGCCAAATATGTGGCCATTGGCATGGTAACCCGATGCAAACATGAAATAAAATATTTTTTTTTTTCGGAGATCGGCGAGGTTTAAACGCAGCGCAGCCCCGTGCAAATGGGCTGCACTATATAAAACAGAAAAATAAAGGTTTGAAACCCACAAATGTGGGTTTTATGTAATGCATGGATTTGCAATGCAGGGATTAGCAGACCAAAATCAACATGGCCACCGTCTAGTGGTTGCTAAGGGGGGAAGCTGAGTGTAAGACATGTAACTAAGCATTAGTAGACAATCCTATGTAAATGAGTGGTAGGATAGTGAATCACACTGTCACATAGCAAATGAGCACATTCCGTGTAGTGCAAGAGTTAGATAAGGGGGAGCAACAGAGTAGGAGATAGGTGATATCACAGGGGGGAATATCAGGAAGAAATCAAGCTCATTGGAGCAAAGTGGTATGTGAAAGATGTCAATCACGCAGCATAAAAAGAGGAGTGTCAACAGATAAGCATGGGAAAGTCAAGAAATGGAAGGTGTACACTGTGGCCAACACCAAAGTTTCTTGCTGTACGTGCATGCGCGTGTGTGCACGCTGGGAGGCGTGAGTAAGACAGAGTGCGCTCGTGTAAGCGTGAGTGCGCGCATGTAAGGCAGAGTAAGCATGTAGGAGCCTGTTTAAAGATTTGTAAACCTGTTTGCACTGGTGTGGGCGCATTTTAATCCGAATAAGCAGATTCTATTCCGTGTAAGCATGTGTGCGCACATGATAGCCACTGTGAGCGTGTTTTTGCTCGTGTGCGCACTGCTCCCCCTGAGGAAACAGAGAGGAAAAGGAAGCAGAAAAATTAGTAGGAAACTAGCAGGGAATACTTGTAGAGGTAGCAGGTGAAAACAATTAGAAGCAGGCAATTATACAGGCAGAATACAAGCCCAGCCCAGCACTTAAAACACTGCAAACAGCATTGCAGTATGTTTCTCTCAAGAGACACTGCAAGACAGGAGTAAGCTAGAAGAAGTGAAAACTGAAAAAGCTGCACTCAGACCAAACATGCTAGGGTCTGCCATAGCTGTCATAAGGAGACATATGAGACTTGCTGAGGGTGGTGACAATGGAAATACTGCCAGACAACCTACAGTCAGGAAATAGAGAAGAGTGTACAGGCCTGGGGTCACCTACCAGGGGTTAAATGAGCTGGAGATAGTGGAGCGCTATAGAGTGGACAGAGACCTCCTGCAGCAAATTGTTGAGCTGTGCAGGCCACGTCTCACACACAGAACCAACAGAGGGGAACCCATCCCAGTGGAAACCAAGGTATGTATTGGCCTAAGAATACTAGCAACAGGTACCTTCCAGAGACCAACTGGTGATATGATGGGGATATCACAGGCATCAGCCTCCAGGGTACTGCACGAGTTCCTGGATGCCATGTCAGCACATGTCGGTGAGCATGTATATTTCCCCAGTGCCTGTGAGGTATTGGCCAGCAATATGCATCTCTTCCAGCAAATAGCGGAATACCCTGAGGTAGTGGGTGCAATAGACTGCACGCACATACGCATCAAAGCACCATCTGGTGAGCGGGGTAGGGCCTACATTAACCACAAGGGCTTCCCCTCCATCAACTGCCAGGTCATGTGTGATGCCCGGACATAATAATGAATGTGAGTGCTGGCTGCCCTGAGAGCTACCATGATTCCCATATTTGGCATTTGACGCAGCTGTACCAGACATTTGCCAGTGGGGACATCCCACATGGTCACCTAGTGGGGGATGTAGGTTATGCACTGGAGCCATGGCTGATGACACCCATCAGAAATGCACACACACCTGAACAGGAACGCCATAATGAGGCACACGCACAAACACGTAATATAATAGACTGTGTGTTTGGGCTGCTCAAGTCATGGTTCCGGTGCCTGGACACATCTGGTGGAGCCTTGCAATACTCACCAACTACATGTACCCAAATTTTCATGGTATGTGCTATGCTACATAATATGATTCTGCATAAACAGCTGCAGTAGGACCAGCATAGGGCCGGGACAAACAGCCCCCCACCATTGCCAAGGCCATCACAGGCAGAGCATGACTCGGAGGAGGAACAATCTGAGCCTGCCCCAATAGGCAGAAGGAGGCGTGCCCAGTATGCCCTGGCCTTGGCAAAGAGGCAACGCATAGCACATACACTGGCTCAGTAGGAACCCTGGGAATGATACCCCTCTCTGACTCACTCATATAGTAACAGGGACGCCTAACATGACACAACCTGCTCTCAAACATGTACAGGGAGTGTAGTATGTGCATCCGACAGAGGCAGCCCTGCACCACCACCTGAGGCATGATTGCCATGTGTTAAGCAATGTAACACCATCTAGTATATGCAAACATGAAGACCCAACCTAACATCTCACCCTCACCAAGCATGATGCCACACTATGAAGACAACAAGATCAAGTACAATAATTGGCTGAAGTATTGCTGTTAGCAAGGGGGAACACATGGCTGACAGCCTGTGCTGACATGCCGAGCAAGACATGATGCCCCACCTGCTAGGGATGGTATGCACCCAGCACACCTGGCTGTGTGGATACTGGCAAAGGCTGTTGTCACCCCCACTGTGCCTGGAATAGGTAAGCCTGGAAACACAAACCCACCACCATAGGTAGCACAAGGGATAATAACCTGGACGTAATGCTACCCAATGCCAGAAGTCTAACCTGCAAGGTGCATGCAGACCAAACCCACCACAGCATGGAGAATGGTAATATGTGTTCTGTAACAGAAACCTGGGCAAGGCCCAGAAGAGCACCCTAATACTACCAGGTTATGCCTCATACCATGCTCTACAGCTCCCAAACATGGAACACATGACAATAGGAGTGTAGCTACCAGTAATTATCAAGGATAACCACACCCCCAGGCTGGTACCACAGCAAGAAGCAGCATGGACTATCCACGGACAAGTAACACTATCTCAAACTGTGTACCTGTTTGAAGTCTGCTACAGACCACACACACAAACCTAGATATCCCAGCCAACCTTCCTAAAGACACTGCAGAGTATGAATGTCTCAACAAATACCAAACAAGGCACACACAAAGTATGACATAGGTGGCAATCCATTATGTATGGAAGAAGTAATCAGGGACCTAGGGACACAAGTGGACAGTAACCTGTCATGTGACACTCACATTGCCAAGGTGGCCAGGAAGACCTGCTATATTGCCCACCTTAATATGAAAGGATGCACATGTAGATCTAGAGAGGTCACTGTGCCTCCATACTCTTCCCTTATCAGGCCCATACGTGACAACAATGCCCCAGTTCGGATGTACCTTACCTTACACATGCAGCAATCAGAAAGACCCCAAATGTACCCCACCAACAGGATAAAGGGTCCAAACATTGAACATCTGCAGCCTGGCTGAAGAAACCACAGCCCAATTCAGAAGCATACTGCACAGTCAGAGGTGATGTATGCCTGATGTACAAGGCCATGTCCAATCCAGAATGAATGGACATGCTCCACTGCAGAAACCCCAAATCCAGCAGACACACCACAGTGAGATATCTGAACCTCCACACATATATTAATAGGATGTGCTGGAGGGACAGATCCATAACCCAGAGGCTCCTGACACTCTGGAACAGAATCCCAGTCCATGATAGGCTGAGCTCCACACACAAACTCAACAAGAGAAATCCGGTGAAGTGCATGGGAGATAGTAGGTGTACACTGGGGGCCATCCCTGTGTCACATCTAGGAAAGTAAACCCTACGTGGGCATAATATGCACATTGCAAGGGGTGTTGAGACCCACACACAGTCTATCCATGCTCAAACAAGGCCAGGGCAGATAGCCTAGTATGAACCTATGAACCTATGATGATACAAATTGTGCAGGACACAAAGGATTATCACACAGCTGTCCTAAATGATGGTAGGAACCATGGTGATAATCCACAGATATGCTCTGCAGCACTCTAATATCACAAACAATACACCAAACCCACACACATTGCCAACAGCCTACTGAACAGATTCTTTCCAACCTCCCCATCAGCACCTAACTGCCAAATATCTATCCCAGGAGAGTGCTGGCCCCCTGGCATTGCAGATGCTGAGGTAACAGCCAGCATCCACAAAGCACAGCACACAGCATCAATGGTACCAGATGGTGTCCTGGGTTGTGTCCAACAAGTACTGTAAGAAGAATGGAACAGCAAATAGCATTACTGCGCACTATCAGTCCTACCACAGGATATGTACCCAAAGAGCAGTGTACAGCAACATTGGTCCCACACCACAAAGGGGGTGCCTGAATGGATACTGCAAACTATCACCCCTCAACCCCAACTATCTAGGTTGGCAAAGTAATGGAGAGGATGATCATCGATCCCATGAATAATGAGATTGGGTACCTACAGACATTGGACCCTACCCAGTGTGGCTGTCATAGGGCAGATCCTGCTCCTTACACATGTCTGACTCATGTGAAATGTGCACCAAGCCCATTGATGTGGGGAATGTTGATCACACAGCCTATCTGGACTTTGCTAAACCCTGCCATAGAATACTCTAGTTGGCAGTACAGATAAGCTCACCAGCCTAACTATAAACCCCTATGCAAGTAGATGGGTTGCAAACCAACTCAAGGACAGAACTGACCTGGCAGACATGCTGCAGCCATGGCAGACTGCAAACCAGGTACAACTGGCATCCCACAAGGCATGGACCTGTGACCTCTCTTGTATGCTATATATGTCACATAGGTACAGGCCAACATGGAAGGACTCTCTGTCTGAACAGGTTCACAGAGGACTACAAACTGGCCGCCATATCGGACCCTCCAGCTGACACAAGCAACCTACAAAAGGCACACATAGAAACACACAAGTGGTGCCACAGCCATGTCAACAAGCTAAATGCAGAATAGTGTATAGTCAACCCCTGTGGAAACACAGTACATGGCCAGAAATTACCACATAGGTGTTAACCCAGTAAGTACATGAGGAGGAATAAGAGACCTGGGGACACTAGGTGATAGAAATCCTGCATGTGACAACCATGTGTCTGTAGTGGTTACAGAAACATACCATATACCCACCTAATCATGAAGGTAAGCACAGCTTGGTTAGGACAGGTCAATGTGCCTCTCCAGTCATCCATCAGCAGCCTCACAATTGTGTACAATGGCCCTTCAGGGATGTACCATAGCAGACACCTGCAGCAACTGGAAAGACCACACAAATACCCCACCAGGAGGATCGCAGAGCTGTAACAGATGCCATGTGTCACCTGAGTAAAGAAACTGCAGCTCCACACAGTGCCATATTGCCTGGCTGGAGGTGAACTGTGCCTGATGTATAGAGCCATGACCAACCTGGTATCAATGGACATTTGGCACCATGTAAACACTGAATGCTGGTGACCTATGCAGCTGACAGGCCTGAACCCCGGCACAGACATAAACAGGACATGCTGTACCGATTGGTCCATAACCCAGAAGCTCACTCCACTCACGACTAAACTCCCACTACAGGATATCCAGGGAGTCCCTCAGTGACTGTCATCCAGAGGAATCATGATGACTGGATGGGAGATGGTAGGTGTACCCTGGATATCACCTGTATGTCACAGGTAGACAGAGGCACAGCACACTAACCGTGACATATGTCATGGCAAACACCAATAAATGTGTGTTGAAGGACAAACACTCTCTGACTAGCATTACAAATGGACTAGGGCACATGGCCATTGTTTGTCACTGTCTACACAAGTTGTGGAATACATTAACAATGTTGGACAATCATGTACTATGCTGTCCATATCTCAACATAATGCAACATGGTCATATCTGCACAACTGGCCCTCAACCAGTCTGGTGTGCTCACTATAAATATTACAAGCAGTGATAGGACTGAAAACAATTATACTGTCCACCACAGTGAATGTTCTGCACCAGAACACTATACGACAATACAACTGTTTGGTCAGCAGGAAAGGATGATGACAACTGTATGCAAACTATCCCATGGCAACCCTGCAGGCACAGCATAATGCCTGTTAGGTTCAGACACAAAGCAGTTGGGCAGTAAGAACACAACCTGATGTCCAACACTCAACTGTACATGTGATATATAGATGGCGTCCACACACAAACAGAAATGTGGTGGTCCACAGATCCCAACATAAGGAAAGGTCACACTGGGCATGCTCGCACACTTAGATAAATGAGATGTGGCAGTCAAGAAGCCATAGAAACTGCGAACTGGGCATGCTCACAGACTTAGACCATGTCACAATTCAGCAGTTGCACACACATATCTGGCATTTCTATGTGTTAACACAGGAACCTCCCACAATACAGACATCTGCCCAGTGCACACAGTGAAGTTACAACAGAGACATAAGTAAAGTACTGGATCTCACTCATATGCAAACATCTCCCACAGTACACAAGTTGTTTATAGAGATAGGGAAGGCTATGGCAATAAAGACCCACAAACAGTATATGAGCAACAGATACTTGCATCTGACAGGTAAACATATGGCCATAGAGTGCAATACCTGACTGTTGTCCCTAGGGAATACAGAAGGCTATTCACAGTGTATTTGGCATCTGCCTTCACAGTACAGTATGCCACTGTGCCTGTGCAAAGTTAATGCATAGATATGCTCTCGCCTGTACTGATGGATAGTAACAGATGTACATACCTCTTCATCCATAATGATGTCAGCACACTATACATATGTCAGGAGCAGACATTATACCCAGTAATGTGAATAGCACGCTCCTCTACTGCGTCTATAACAAGTGTCATAACATAGTTAGGTAGGGGTTTGAATCCTGCAAGTGCTCAGTATGTGTGTGGGGGAGTAGCGTGTGCAATTCCATGTGTATGAGAAATGTCCCTTTTGGCAACTATTACTACACAACACATGCTGCAAATTCCACTGTCTAAACACTGATGATGTCAGCACCCTATAAGTACAGCAGGAGAAAGCAATCCTCCCAGTAATGCAAATAGCGTGGTCTGCTAATGCGTCTCTCACAAGTGTCATAATATAATTAGGTAGGGGTTTGAATCCTGCAAGTGCTCAGTGTGTGTGTGCATGTGTATGGGTGAGTACTGTGTACAATTCCATGTGTAAGAGTAATGTCCCTTTTGGCAACTATTACTACACAACACATGCTGCAAATTCCATTGTCTAAACACTGATGATGTCAGCACCCTATAAGTACAGCAGGAGAAAGCAATCCTCCCAGTAATGCAAATAGCGTGCTCTGCTACTGCGTCTCTCACAAGTGTCATAACCTAGTTAGGTAGGGGCTTGAGTCCTGCAAGTGCTCAGTGTGTGTGGGAAAGAGTAGTGTGTGCAATTCCATGTGTACGACAAATGTCCCTTTTGGCAACTATTACTACACAACACATGCTGCATATTCCACTGTCTAAACACTGATGATGTTAGCACCCTATAAGTACAGCAGGAGACAGCAAACCTCCCAATAATGCAAATAGCACACTCTGCTACTGCGACTCTCACAAGTAATCTAACATAGTTAGGTAGGGGTTTGTATCCTACAAATGCCATGTGTGTTTTTGTCACACAGTTTGTCCATGTGTGTGGGGTGTTGTTCCCAATATTGCACGACATACATTATATCAGTAATGTCAATGCATGCATGATGTATGCGTGTGCCACCTACACATATGTACCTGTGAACTGCAAGAGTTCCCATGTCCGAAGCCTGCCTCATGTGAATACATGGAATATGCATCAGACAACTGTATGACTGTGGTGTTCTGTGCAGGGGCTGCATGTGGTATGTGACTATACAGTGTGGGTTGTAGATGGTGTCATCCCACCAGCGAGGGATACATGACTGGTCTGGAGCATATAGTCCACATGTTGGTGATGAACAGGTGCAGCATGTTGTCACCACTTGTGGGAGTGGTAACAAGTTGTTCCATAGCAATGCAGGGAATGAATGATAAGAACACTTCAGATAGGGTCTTGCAGCTAGAGTAATGCTCACACTCTATGTTTGGGTAGTCACAGTACAACCATATAATGGTGTGTGTAGAGACCGTCATATTCCCAGTGTTGTCAGGAAGGCCAAGTGGGTTTCCTGGGTATGGGAGTGTGGTGTGTGCCAGACTATGAACCTGAAGGCAGTCTAACCCACTGTGTGTTGCACATGGAGAGGCTCTGATGCTTTGTGCAGTGCCATCAACCTGGGGGTGTGTGTATCTGAGGTGCCTTTGGATACATTCCCCCTGTTCTGGTTTGGTGCATGTGTAGGAGATGACAAGCATGGTATCAGGAATGACCTGGCACTGATGGTGTGCACCTGGGAGCCTTGTACCAGGAGTCTGTTACTGCACGGATATTGCTGTACCCCATGCTAAGCACAGTTTCCACTGCATGCATCTTGAGGTTTACACTGCTGCTGTTGAGTAGCATTTCTATTAGTGTCCTATCCCGTGTGATACCTGTGTAGGTGGCTATGTAATGTAAGCCTTGCATACAAAGGCACTATGTGTGTAGCAATAGCCTCTGCCAATATACAATGGCCCATGAGTGACAGGTGCAAGCTGTCCCAAGCAAAGCAATGTGGCTTGTCCAACATGTAATCCCACACTGACAGGCATTGGATCCCCTTTGAATGTCACTAAAACATACGTTAATTGCAGAAACTGATGATCCTGTCTACATATTGTGGCAGCATTCTTAGTGAGGGTGAGATGCTACTCAAGGCCAGAGTCATACCAGCCTGTGCCACAAGTTCAGAGAGCCCCTCTATGTCTCCGACATGTAGTCCAGGGAGGTGCGTCAGAGGTCATACACACTGGCACAGACAATGACTGAATCATACTTCTACATGCCTTGGAGTGACCGGTATGCTTGTGTTATGTGGTGGATCATAGTGCCCGATGGGCAGTTCAGCGTGACCATCACCTTGTTCAGCCTGGGAGCAGGACCTCAGTGTACGTGATGATAGAGGTACCTCATACAACTGTAGCAGGTCTGTTGTCAAGCCATATGGCCTGTGACTGTTTGGCACACAGGCTTTGTGAGCTATGTGTTGCATGTGCTCTGCTCTGGCTTAACATTTGCTTGTGTGTCTGCTTTGCAGGTGTCAGCTGCTCAGGCAGGATACTATTCTGAGAGTCCAATAATGTACCTGTGTGTTTCTGTGTTTGGATTGCGGTCGTGGCAGGTCTATGGGAGACTGGTACTGTATTCACTGTAGTATCCCACTCCACCTGACAGGGAATGCCAGTGCTGTGTTAACAGAGCTTAGCCCCAGTTTGGCTATGTGGTTGCATCTCTTACATGTGTTGTACGTGTATGGGAAGGGGAGAGGGTTGTCTGTGTACATAAGGCAGCTGTAACATTGCCACATGACTCACAGATTCACCAACTGGACCTGAGAGTAGATCGACAGGTGACCTTTGCACATGCTACCATAGCATTGTGACTCCCATACTAAGTAACGACACATAGGGCCAATGGGGAACAAGGTACTCAAGGTGACTATGTGAGGGTGTAGTGCTCCTGATTTGTTAGTGCTGGCATATATGAATGCTGTTTTGAGCAAATGTGAGGTAAGTCATATGCAATGTGTTACAGGCAAGCTACATGCAAACAGGACAAACAGTGACGTTCTGTCAAGTGACACATGGACATCAGTACAGTAAGTAATACAGATGTCACTAGGGATCCACAGAGGCACTGTATATCTGCACTACAGGTGGAATCAGTGTTTCAGGAACATAACAGGCAAACATGCATACAAACAAAGCTACAGTCAGCAGGCCTGTATGTAGACTATGCTACAACAAACAAGGTGTATGACTTCCAGTAGGTAACAGTGCATATATGCAGGCACTATAAGCCAGTACCCAGAAATTCACAGGTCAGACGGGCTGGGTCCAGCCGCACCCCACACAAGTGTATAGACCACGTACCTTTGTAATGTTGAATAACTGGCCTGATACCCAAGTGCTCATACCTGTAATAATACACATGTCAAATAACAGACACTGAGCCCTCACTCAGCATTTCCAGACTTAGTATGATGTATGCTACCTGTCCTGGCACCACAGTATCCTTGACATGTATGGACACTCTCCCACCTGTCATAGTTAGTTCTGTATTTTGGTGCTGTCATGCATGGTATGAGGTGTGACCTTGTCGTGCTAGTGTGCTCTTGTGAGCCTTGAACCTGTTGTGTAGTACTGCACAGATATCAACATCCTGAAACATCTTCATTGCAGAGTCGTGTGTGGACAGCATGCAACTCACAGTTGACATAGCCATCATTGAGTATCAATATGTACATTGTTGTATCCCCTGTGCTACGTATGTAGGTGGCCATCCCTTCACAGCCTCACAACCAGTATGCAAAGATGTGCAGACAGAACACTGCGGTAATTACTATGGGTGTACAGAACAATACAATGACATTCATACTGTAACTACATCAGGTATGCTGGTATATACCCACAATGCTATCATTACACTGTACTGTTGTCAACATCATACTATTACAATACGTCTATGTAGTCACCCTGTGCATCAGCACCATGTTAACCTGTTCCTGCACTGATTTTACAGATTGCAGGAGGTGGCACAGTTTCATCATATGCACAGGGTGTGTACCTGGTATGCCTGAGTCTGCCACTGATACAACCAATTGACATGTCTGTGTATGTGTGTTGGTGAGGGACAGCAGTACAAGATGGGGCAATGTTGATGCAGTGTGTGCGTGTATGTGGTAGCCCTAGGTGTTATCACTTTGCATGTGTGTATGAATGCACACAGTCCCACCTCATGGCTGCTATATACAGATGTTTGTGGACAGCCACAGACTGTACCTGCCAGGTCATACAGATCACTGTCTGTGGCCACGGACATGGTACCTGTGCCTGGCAGGGGTGCTACGGACCATATCAGGTACTAAGCCAGACTGGGTACTGTCATCAGAAGCAGGTGATTGGTGACTGGAGACAGGTCCCTGTTGGGACTGTCCAGCGCCATGTGCACGTGGTCTCCTGGGGTTGTCTGATGACAGCACAGACCCAGCATGGCTGGGGCTGTTGCTGGCACTATGTGAGCGGCCGCGGGCCTGTTGTCATCTGAGACGGTTGCCAGCTGCTGCTGTTGCTGGCAGACGGCCACATCGACGCCTCAACCGTCCACCATTGCCCTGGCTCGTGGACATGTAGTTGTAGAACAGATCTAATGTGTCCCCCCAATGTCTGTCAATGACCTCGGTGAAGTTACGGATGGCAGCCACAACATCATGCATACTGTCACTCATGGCTGTGCGACATGCTCTCAGCTCCCTCAGACCCTGTCTGGTGTACTGTTCCATATGTGACTGTGCCTGCATTACAGCCCGAAACATAGCTGAGGTTGAAAGACCTCTGTGGGCATGTTTAACAGGGGTGGAATGCCCACGGATGCTCCCACAAGAACCCCTGGACGTCTGCCTGTGTGGTACCGTGTCAGGACCCTGGCCATGGCTGCTGTGTGGGGATGTATGTGCCACTGGTACCACATTACCCTGGTCAATGCCCACTGTATCCTGTCCATCACCTAGGGGCATTGGTGGCAAGGGATGTTATTGGCAGGATGACTGTGCACATTGATGGGGTCGACAGCTGTGTAGTGTCAATTGGCTGACCAATGATGGACCCTGGCACACCTACCTGTGCCATTACATAGGTATCATCATTATCACTATCCACAGCAGCTGATTCAGGTTCTCTGCTGCACGACACCAGAGCAGCACCAGAACCTGAGGGAGTAAGACAGGAAACACAGTTTACAGTCTGTACACAATGTCACCACTGATACACACATGCATACATGCACACATGCACACATGGGCACATGCACACATGGGCACATGCACACATGCACACATGGGCACATGGGCACATGCACACATGGGCACATGCACACATGCACACATGCACACATGGGCACATGCACACATGGGCACATGCACACATGCACACATGCACACATGGGCACATGCACACATGCACACATGCACACACCTCAGTATATGAGATATCAACCCACAGACACAAACACATGCCTGCAATCAAACACATAGCACTACTGCTTCAGCCTATTATTACTATTAGTATCAAGAGTATTGAAGGTAATGGTATTACACACTCACCAGCAAGGATAGGCTGCCTTGCTGTTACACCAGAGGGACCTGCAGAAAAGAGACATTTATTGTCAGTGGGCACAACTGTGCCATTGATACTGTGGGCATGATATAGTTCAGTAGTGCAACAGTTAGCTTCCACAGGTGTACTGCAGATATTGAGGATATCACTCTTGCACAATAATTACCAAGATTACAGCTACAAAACGAGGACACACCTCACACATGCATAACCTAACAGTGTACAGAACAGTCAACTATACACATGGCATGTTACCTGCATGCTCCGTGTCCTGCTGCTGTGTGGCTCCAGCCTCCATCATTACACATGTATGCTGCTGCTGTTGCTGTTGGGCTGGAGCCACAACACTTAGGATTAGTCCCTCCAGTCTGGTGAGGGGAGGATGTCTAGCCACCCCACCACCTGTGGCAAGCTGCTGCCTGTGGATATCCGACGCACGCTGATGGACACTTCTAATTAAATCACTGCAGTGATGGTGTACCTGCTCATATGTCTGGTTATGTGTGCCTATGTCATTTACCCGATGGACCAGGTCTTGCCACAGTGCAGCCCTCTCCTTCTGGTTCTGGCTGGTGCGGGAAAAGAGTACAGTGAAATCCCGCACCAGGCTCTGGTGTATCTCCTCCTCCTCTGCAGCGGAGTAGGCAGGGTTCCGCTGGTGAACCATAGCCCTGAAAAGGAGTAGGAAAATATGTCAACAATATCTGTCAGAAAACTATAGCACACATAATACACATAATACTCGACTGCAGTGATATAACTTAAACACCATATATAGCTTCTGTCTGTCTATTGGGGGATACACATATAAATGACCAGATATCAGTGCTCATCCGACAACTGTGCAACAGTACCTGGCACACTCCATACGACAGACTAGTATACTGCAGCAGTCAACACACTGTTTCAGGTACAATACACAACCTCACACTGGGGGTTTGTATCAAGGTACTGTATGGGGAACATTATCAGCCCATGCACTGCACACAATGCATGTTACATATTTCACTGGTAATGCACACTACTCTTACTTGCCATAACCCTACTTACACCACAGTGACATACAGGGTAACACAGCACAACATATGGCAATGTAGTATGTGTTGATTGCAATACCTCACACACCTGTCTCTGGCCTCAAACCAAGGACACACACTACCATGACAGATAGACAGTCATGGTGAGCAATCACACCAGTACACAACACGCACCCAGTCACTAGCACACTCATTCCACCTCACATATTTAATTTGCAATGTGTTCATGGGTGTGCATTGTGTCTTAGATAGGTAGTGTGCTTTTGGCCCTGGGCCTACAGCAGCATACTGTTATGCTACCCTGCCCCTTGTGACACATGTGTTATGATCGTACCTGTTCCTTACAAACAGTTACACAGGGTGACTCATATGGCATATTACCTATCTGCATAACATTCAGAAGGGGTATGTCTGACATCTACTCATGGGGAGCCTTGCTTCTTAATTCTGTGTGGTCTACTACAGGGTATGTCGTATCTGTGGGTAGGGTCCTGTACCTCCACCATGTGCTCTATACTGCAGTGACAAGGACGACAGACATAGGTAATTTGTGTTGTGGATGTTGGAGGTGTTACCATGGCTGTTAGACAACTGTCATGGGTGTGACCGAACTATGTATATCCAGCAGTGGTAACCTCTATGTAGGTAGTCTGTGTGTGCTCTGTGGTCTTGTCAGTCACTCTGCATAGGTATTGTGTTTGAGTGCATTGACACAGTTACTTGCATATGTCTGTGTACTTCTCCATATCTGTAGCTTTCATGGGAGGTACATACCGTGTAGGACATTGTGGAGTGTGGAGGGGTACAGTGACCTACATGTCCATAGCTGACACACCATGTCCGCTGACACATTCCATGTACAGGTATTACAGAACTGGTGTGCCACTGTGTATATCAATGTGGAGCCTATTGTACACTTGTTGCCCCTGTTCCCCCCTGACACATGCAGTGGTGGGAAGGCATGCACATATGTGGCGGTTACTGGTGTCAGCATTTTTGAATGTGGTATGGTACTCCAGTATCCACACTGGTGTTCACTCCATGCCTTTGACACCAGGCACCTGTTGCAAGACATCTGCACACATGTGCCTCACATAGTATATATATATATATATATATATATATATATATATATATATATATATATATATATATATATATATATATATATATATATATATATATATATATTGATATATTTATATCTGTATATATATATATATATATATATATATATATATATATATATATATATATATATATATATATATATGTTTGTATATCTGTATATAAAATATGTATATATAGATGTAGATATATACATATAGATGTGGGGAGAGAGGGGGAGAGAGTGAGAGAGAGAGACACAGGGAGAGTGAGAGGGGTTGGGACAGAGAGAGAGAGATAGTCATATACAGACATATCTGTTCTCAGTCAGATCTATCTGTATATGTATATGTCTCTACATATATCTATATATGTATGTGTGTATTACATATATCTGTAAGTACATATTCTACCAATCCCGATGTCTGTGCAGTAAGTGAGAACCTGGTTCAAGGCTCCTGAGAGCACACTAGCAGTACCAGGCTATACCCCATATCATGCTTTTTGGCCCCAGGACTCGGGACAAAACAAAAAGGGAGGGATTGTGTCCATATTCATGATGGACACCCACACCTCCAGGTTAGTGGCAACACATGAAGCATCACAGACCATCCAGGTGCAGATAACCGTAGGCAAACCTGCTATACAACTGGTAGCATGTTACAGACCACCCTCCCAATCGCAGGAACCACAGTCAGCCTTCCTGAAGACATTGGAGGATATGAATGTCCCACCACACACCATCATATTGGGAGACTTCAACTACCCTAACATACACTGGGTGTATTATTCTACCCCAAACACCCTAGCCCAAAGGTTCCCGGAATTCACTCAGTCAAATGCAATGGAACAGCTAGTCACCTCTCCCACAACAGGAGATAATATACTAGACCTGATCATCACAAACATGGGGACAATGTGCTACACACCATAAGTATACCCTCACTAGTCACATCTGACCACAGACTAATCCCCCTGGATATACATATCCCACCTCCCCCACAACACAAATGACTACAGTGGGAAACCTCTCACATGCCGACTTTACACTTCTTATAACTGAGTTGGTATCCTTAATGCCCACTGGGCCGGTGGAAACCACTTCCCACAATGCAGACACCTTCACATATGCTTTCTACGGACATCTCCAAAAATGCATGAATCTTGCAGTCACAAATAAAACCAAGACCCTCTCCACCAAGGGCAGGCATCCTGTCTGGTGGACCCCAGCATTGAACACATTGTATAACAACAGAAGGTAGCTACTGCACAGCAGAGCAGAATTCCATAGAGCTAAGGCATCTCTGATCAGCAGTAGTAAAAAGATACGTTTTGTCGTACAAACATGCAAGGCCAACAATGAGAGGGACATCGCTATGGACACTAGAGATAACCACAAGGCCTTCTTCTGCTATGTTACACACCTGGGTGGGAACCCTCAGATATGTTCAAAGTTAGTTCACAGTGACAAACGCTACACTGAACACACAGATAATGCCAACATTCTGGCAGACAGGTTCAGTGCAGATTTCTACCCTCCCTCACCCACACATGAGGAATTACTTATCCCAGCTGACTGTAACCTCCCTGTCATCTCAGATGTCCAGCTGGGAACCACCCTCAGCAAAGCTGTAAACACAGCATCAATGGGACCCGACGGTATTGCAGGTTGCATGCTACGTGAACTCCAAGAGGAGCTATACACGCACATTAAATGCTATTTAACCATAGCCTTACTACAGCATATGTACCTGGACACTGGCATACAGCAACAGTAGTCCCACTCCACACAGGAGGTACCTCTACAGACCCTGGTAACTACCGCCCCATAAGCTTAACCAGCCTGGTCTGCAACGCTATGGAAAGGATCATTATGGAACTCATACACAGAGACATTGGGGACTTAGACACTTGATCCCACCCGGTTTGGCTTTGTAGAGGGCAGATCCTCCCTTATGAACCTGGTTGACCTTTTCAAATCAGTCACTAGAGCCATTGATGAGGGCACAGCGGTCCATACAGCCTACCTGGACTTGCCTACGGCTTTCGACACAATACCGCACTCTGGCATCATAGACATGATCAACAGCTGAAACATAAATCCATATGTCACAAGATGGGTTGCAAACCGGCTAACGGATAGAAACCCTACAGTCAAACTTACTGGTGCCATGTCAGACTCAGAGCCAGTCACAAGTGGTGTCCCACAGGGCTCTGTCCTGGGACTGCTCATGTTCGGCATATAATTCTCAGATGTGGAAGCAGACATGGGAGGGTAGTGGCTGCCAATGTTCAAAAATGACTGCATACTAGGCGCCATAGTCGATACACCAGCTGACACATACATCCTACTGACAGGCCTCACGGACACCGACAACTGGTGCTGGAGTCATGGCCTTAAACTGCATGCCACGTAATGTATACTCATACCCTTTTGGACGGACAAGGTACCCACATATTATCACATAGACAGTAACCCACTGAGTACAGACAAAGTAATCAGAGACCTGGTGACACTGATCGATACTGACCTCTCATTTGACACCCACGTTGCCAAAGTGGTTGGATAGAATTCCTACCTTGCCCACGTTATCATGAAGGGATTCACATCCAGATCAAAAGGGGTCATTGTACCCCTATACTCCTCCATTATCAGGCCCATGACTGTGTACTATGCTCCATTTGGTATGTACCTCACCTGACACTTGCAACAGCTATGGGGACCCCATAAGTACATCACCAGGAGGATCAAGGGTCTCCAACAACTTTCATATGCTGCCAGACTAACGTAACTCATACCCTATTCCATAGCATACTGCCTACATAGGGGTGATCTGTGCCTGATGTACAAGGCCATGTCCAATCAGGTATTGATGGTCATGTTCCACCTCATACAATCCAAATCCATCAGAACCACAACAGCTACAGATTTAAACCTCAGCACACATATGAATAGGACATACTGTAGGGACAGATCCATCACTAAGAGGCTTCCCATACTGTGGAACAGGATCCCAGTTCATGTTAGGCAGAGACCCTCACTGACACTCTTCATGTGAATTCTTGACGAGTGGATGGGAGATCATAGGTTTACACCAGGGGTCATCTCTGTGTCACTACTAGACAGAGGCACAGTAAACTAATGCTATTATGTAGGGGGTCTTCACTGTGTCAGTACTATACAGAGGCACAAGTTTATAAATCTATTCTATACACTGTCCGCAGATAGCCTAGTACTACACTATGACAGTGTGAAACTATATATGTCTATGTATTTCTACATCCCTCTCTATCTATGTATACACATATGCATATTATATATATATATATATATATATATATATATATATATATATATCTCGATATACATATATATATATATATATATATATATATATATATATATATATATATATATATATATACTCCTTTTTAGTTCCACATATGTATACACACAGTAACGTACTGCTGAACATCCATTACTGTACAACCTACTTGTACATTGCACTACAACCTACATTGCTATGTGCACATAGCTACCTTCACATACATATGTATGTAGAGCCTTCAGTGACAGTTGCAGTATGTCCCCGGCCCTATGCACATCTTCATATACATAGATACAGACCAATTACACATCTGAGGGGTTCACAGTATGTAGACTATTATAGTAGTACTTTACATTACCTGTGTTTGTTGCAGCTGTTTGCATAGGCTTGCAGTTACTTGGCCTGCTGTCAGCCTCTTTGTTTTGTTGTTGCAGGTTTTTTTTTTCTCTCTTTCTTTCTTTCTTTCTTTCTTTCTTTCTTTCTTTCTTTCTTTCTTTCTTTCTTTCTCTCTCTCTCTCTCTCTCTCTCTCTACCTCCAGCGGGTGCAATGAAAGTATTGCATGTGTGGACTGGGAGTACAGGATGCTTTTGTAAGTATCTGCACATGTCCATGTGATGGCCTCTGCACCAATTGTTAGCCAGCATTTACTAATTGCATGCAGCCTGTTGTGTAGTGATTGCAGTTCTCACTGTGATTACAGGACTGTGCTATAAAAAGGTCTGTTAGGTAGGCATAGATTTTCAGGGTGGGGACCATGCTGGTTTGCTGTGGGCACTGTTCTGTGAGTGTAAGGATTGGTATGTCTCTCATATTTCAGGCTGTGTTGTAGACACTGCAATGCATGTTGTTCTGTAAGCTGGGTATTCCTTCCTCCAGTGTCCTCTTCTCCGTATGTATGTAAACTGACACCTACGACTAGTAATACTGTGTATATGGGTATGTGTGCTTTCCTGTGGGGATTGTGGTGTAACTGGTATATAGCAGTGGCTCTTGCAATCTGTTGCTATGGCTTCAATATTTGGCCTTTACATTCACTCCTTGTATGCCTGCTAGGTGTCTTTCCTGTAATGTGTTGCCATGGCTTTCAAAATTTTCCATTTATATTCACAGCTTGTAATGCTTGCTAAATCTGTTTGGACAGCAATATGTGTTTGTTGTGGTAGGGTGTTACTGCATGCAGTGTGGTCTGGCCATGGTGTGGGCCTTCACACTTACAAGGGAATTTGATCATGCTGCTGAGCAGGCCTCAGATACTCTCAGGTGCATCTTTTATCAGCCTCATGGAATGGTACATATCAGTGGGATACTCCAATGAAATATTCTGATATTCTGCAGTTGTGACTGTGGGTTATTTCAAGCATATGTATTAGTACACCATTTGTGCCGTGCAGGTGGTGCATACCTTCAGTCAGTCATAGTTACCATTGCATGTGTAGTTACACCTTTCTGCCTACTGTTAGTACATTTGACAGGGTGTCAGTGGGGCACAGTTGACATTTGTTTTCACATGAGGGACATCCCTGTAACCCAGTCACAGTTGCTATGTCTGATCTCTTAACTATTCAACTATGGCAGTGTTTATCATGCTCTGAGTATTTGTGTGGCTTGCCAAATGCTACTGTGACATTATTACCTAGTAGCTACCAACTAGCATGACTGTTTCTCAGCACACAGTACTGTTTTACAAATCCACTAGATTTGACAGTAAATATACATGACATGCTTTGTGTACTAGACTTACTATATTCCCTTTACATTAATTCCTACTATTTTATGATATATTTCTTTCAGCACAATGCTCTTGTATAGCAGTCATGGCTTAGTGGTAAGTCATGCAGACTAGTGTTTCCAAAGTCCTGGGTTCGAGACTGAGAGAGGTATTTTATTTTGCTGCTGAGAAAACTACAGGCCTTGTCATTCAGAGTGACTTAGGCACTTTTAAGCAGTTGTAAGCGGGTTAGCTCTGGTTTGCGTGGAGCTCACGCATGCACACTGCCACTTAGCTTCGCGCACACACGCTTAGCTAAGCGCACAGAAGCGCACACCCGCTTACTACTGCTTAAAAGTGCTTACTCTCACGCACACCCGCACTATTTTCTTTTAAAGAAAAGAAAATGAGGAGATAGGAAAGTGGTGAAAAAGGAGGCACAAAGAGGGTAGGACAGTAGGAAAACAAGCTCGGGTTTTGCAGGAGGGATGTAGGAAAGGCCCATAGCTGCCCATTTCTTCGTCAGCAACAGCTGTGCATATGTTTGTAATTTGGTGTGAAATTTGAAACCTTCCACCCCTGAGAGAGGTGTGAGGACAACAATAATATTTGTTGTACAGCCAATTGTAATTGCCAGTTTACATGTCCAGCAGACATGTGTGCAAAATGGGCAGCTATGTATGGGGCGTAATTTTGTTGTGGGTACGGAGTGCCTTTTTTTTTTTTTTTTCAGGTGAGAGTGGTATGTCAGGTACAGGAAGTCGGTATAGCTGGGGAGGTAGGTAGGGGAGGTTAACAGACACGACAAACAAGACGCATACAGGGGTGGTGTATAACACATGTGGGGGGGTTACACAATTGACAGGGATGGATGTTTGGATATCTCGAGCCCATGAGCCCACAGATGGCAACAGTGGAACTGAGATCCCCACCCATGGGCAGTTGCCACTGTGCCTTCACTGCCCAAGACGGGGCTGTGCTGGGGGTTGTGTAGGCCGGGCAGCAGGCACGCCCGTGAGTTGTGCAACCCGTGCCTCAAGCTGACATAGGGGCCCAAGCACAGCATGCTGGATCTCCCTACGCACCACAGTCCGGAAACTACGGAGGGTGAGTGGATGTTCTCCTCTGGCCACACTTGCAGAGGGGGGATGAGCCCCATCCCCTGCAGCGCTTCCACCCGCAGGTGGCACAGGGCCACCGGAGGAGGGTCCGGCCTGGACACTACTGCCAGGTGCACTCGCCAGCTGAGGTGGGAGAGGTGGGTCAGCTGGAACCCACCTTCCCTGTCGTCCTATGTTTTGCATTATTTAGTGACAGTTTGGGTTAGTAACGTGCAATACCATTCACAATTAGTTGTAACAGCATGCATTAGTATTCCCATTAACCAAACACCCATAAATTCAAGCCGTTGAACAGCAAGCATAACACATGCATAATTTGAACAACAGTACACAATCCAACAACATGCAGGGTTGAGTGATGGCAACAGGCCATCAGGTTTGGATGTATGAACAGGGCACATGCATCAACGTACATGCAAATATGTATGAACCAACAGGACAATTGTCCAGGGGTGTTAATTGTGAATACACATACCCATTTCACGTGGAATGGATTATTTGTGGTTATAGGGTAGGGTGAAGAAATATTTCATTAACAACTTCAAATACCTATACATATGCTGTACATTTCTACTAGCTGCATATATATACACACTACAGGTCTGACTACAGTTTCCTATGTGACAACTTATTCATGTTGGTGATAGGAATGTTACTGCTACATCAATATACATTTCATTTTTATTCATACACATTCATATCTGGCTCTGTTCAGCTAAATCATCCTGCTACATTTGCTTTATATGGCTATAGACAACTGTGGATGTTTGGTATTTCATACAACCATACTATCTGCATATTGCAAACTGAGAACAACATATGCAGATTTTGGGACACACATTCCAGCTTCAGTACTTTTTTCAACACATGTTGCTGTTTGGTTCTGCCTGTCACATTCATTTCATTCTGTACTGACTGCAGTATACTTTATTCAGGAGTTATTACTACTTTATTGGTGGATTCATACCTCTTTCTCACACTCTCTCACTTGTTTTATTTTTACAATTCAGGATGGTACTTAATTCTAGGCTTTATTGACATGTTTTACTTTTAGTTATAACAATCCTTTCCAACAGTCTCACTTGTGTCATGTTTCAGAATTTAAACAGAGGGATATATTTCACACATGTGTTTTACTCAGCTTCTGTAGCTGTACTTTTAAGCCTGCTGCAGGTTATGTACTATTATATTACAGGTGGAACATCTTTATTTCAGACTTGTTTCATTTTTATTTTTGGATTACAGGCTGCATCACACTTTTGTAATCAAACAATACTTGCAAACTCTCTTACACTGTTACTTGCAGTTTTTATTAATAAGTGACTACACTGCACTCTTTTGCAAGCTGTCATACTTATATTTTTTTACAGTTACAGGAAGAGAATTACTGATCTGCCTGGTGGCACAACTGCACCAGCCTATCTGCAGAGGCTCGACAGTTCACAGAACGGACACCTGCAGCTGCAATATAAATGAAGTAATATTGGAATACACATCTCCATAATATCAGCTTGGTTAATTTCTTACATAAATAATTACATGTAACTTACTCAGTAGTGGGGCATTGGGCATTTGCCGGGCCTCCTGGATCCAACGGTTCAGTTGGTCCTGCTTCCGTCTCTTCAGGACCTGTTCACCAGTCCTTGGTATTCCTGTGACCCTGGTGAGATCATATGCCAACCGGTCCCATGCCTCAGCCCTATATGCTCCCCACAGGACCTGGCCCTGCATGAGTTGGGCCTCATGATCATGGACGAGGAGCCAAACCATATATTTGGACTCCTCAATGCCCCACCTCTGTGCTCAGAAGCAACTACCCTCTCCTACACCTGCCATCCTAACTGCAAGTTGGTTCCACAATCAGTTATGCTGTGTATTCCCGCCTATGGGGCTTATATATTCTGTTTTTCCCACACTTATCTGTGATTGGCCATTTTGGAATTGTATCAGCTTCACAAAACCTGCTTTGTCATGCTCCTCTTTCCATTCATTGCTATATATATGCTATTACTGCATTTCTAAGAGCAACTGTCATGGCTTAGTGGTTCAGTACTTTGACTATGGTGCATGGTATCCTGAGTTCGAGCCTGGCAATTGCTTTTTATATTTTATGACTGTCTACACAGGCTAGGAGGTGTGTGTGTGTAAAGGCAGTTTTGATACAGCTTGCTCAACGTTGCCCGTCAGTTAGCTTGTTGGCATGGTGCGCAGCTCCGTGCAAACGGGGCATGCTGGCTTAAGCACCATTTGGCTGTCAGCACGCATATTACGCTCAGCTCAGCTACGGGCACACAGTTTCAGCGTGTTGGTATTCTGCTCAACCCTGGCCACTCCTTCTACACCTGTTAAACCACTACTCACCTACGGGCACTCATTTTACACCTGTTAAAACACTGCTCACCTACGGGCAGATATACTCAAATTGTTAGAGTGTAGCTCAGCTATAGGCACATCTGACATTTTTTTTATTATCTCACATTTCTTCAAAATACATGGCCCATTTCATTATATTTTGCATAAAATATAATTTTATATATATACATATATGTCAGGGAATTGTTTCATGCTTATTTCACTAAAAATAAAAATTGATGTTGTGGGGGCTCGAACCATGACTGCCTCCTCTTCAGCCAACGTCTCTATCACTACGCTATTGCTTCTTGGCTTACTTTGCATATTTAGTTCTTATATGCTTTTCCACTGACTGCTAACTGTGGCTGAGCGACAGGCACACCTGCGCAAACGAGCGCACTCACGGGCAAACATCTTTAGAACTTATAAAAAAAATATAACATGTTCATTTTTACATTTTATGTTAATAGTCTGTGGGGGCATGTATTGTGTTGTGTTTATTGACATTTACACGGACTCTGTCGTGGGGGTTTACTTTTGGGACTTTTACTCTTCTGGGGGCGTGTCCATTTGCAGGGCTCGCCCTACGGACACACCCTACTGTCTTACATGGACCGTGTTAACCTTAGGTGTGATTCATCATGCCCTCATGCATATGCATGGCATGCTGACATCACACCATTTAACTGCAGCCTCCGTGTAAGCCTTGTAACTCTTATACGGAGGCTTCGTGAATCCTGCCCCATGTTTGATGCAGGTCTGTTAGAAATGCTACTGTGAAGATTGGGGAAAGATAGGCGAAGGCTGCCAGCCTAATCAAATAGAATTTGATACATAATTCTATCATTTGTATAAATAAATGTAAAATACAGGCTTGTGTTTTTAAATGAAAGAAAACACTGTAAAATGTGAACTTTAAGATTTTTGCAACATTGCCATCTGGTGTAAGGAAAATCAAACCAAGCATTTCAAATGTTCTTTGAAGTTACAATTATGTAAAAAAGTGGTGCCAAAGTGTCTGGCTGAACACATTCTTTCTATTGTCTTAACTTAAGGAATAATTGTTAGAGTATACATGTGAAATGTCTTTTATTGTTGTAGTTTCCTGAGCAGGTGTTAGCTTGCTAAATAATGCAGTTTGTTTGCCAGGGAACTCCAGACTAAGTGTCAAAATGATGTAATGTGAATACTGGAAAAACCTCAGTGTCAAAATGATGTAATTTGGGAGGACCTTAGCTGTTAGTGTTTTAAAAACTATTGTTCATTCAGAGTCTGAAGGCATTTGTCTTGGACCATCAACCCCAGCACTGCTTATGCTTTATGTATGTAAGTAGCATTATAGCACTGTGTTTTCTCTTAAGATTAGCTAAAGATTAGAAAGTTAGATTGTGTTTTTCTTTTACATTAGACCTGTCCTACTGTATTGTTTTAAGTTTCTGTGTGATCTCTGAACTCTTAGATATCTCTGTGGTGTAGCAGCATTGTCTAGTGTTTTAATTATTTATTACTGAATATTTTAAAAACCTTTACCTGTGGCTGGTTTGTGTAGAGAAGTAGGCTCTAGAGTACATTACATATTTATAGAGGTTATCATAATACGCCACTCTAATAAGCCTTAGACTGAATAGTCACATTACCAATTGGATAATAATAATGCACAGTGATAATTGGACACCCTTTCAAGGGCCTTTGGGTAGCTGATAATTATTAAGCTGGTGGTGGCAGGAATTACTACTGTATAGTCTGGGGAAAAGGGCACATCTGGAGAATCTGTGTCAACCTTTCCCAGGAGTGTCTGTGAAGTTGTGTAAATACTTATCTCAAAGTGTGGGTATGTGTCAGCTACCTGAGCAGGGACATGAAGCACTGGTTGAACAGAGAGGGTACTGGAGGTTAGCTTGTCATCTAGGCTGAGATCTGGACCCTATAGCTGCACCGGTGGGGAGTCCTATTGGGGACCTGGAGAGCAAGGAAGCAACCAACCCCAGACTGACTGTGATCTCTGTGTGCACTTAAGGGAAATTGTACTTTACTGTGTATTAGTTATCCTTTCCTCTTCTATGAGATGACCTCCCTGGTGTTAGTGGTGAGGATTGAGGCTCCTTGATTGCTGGGCCAGGGCACGGTCATCACAAGTGGTGGCAGTGGTTGGGATAAGATATCCTCACAAGTGTCTGACAGTGGTGTGAGTAGAGTGAATCCTGTAGCTTATGTACAACGATCTCTGACGGTGTTTTGTACTCTAAATCAGCCATGCAGTCTATACTCAGAGTTCAGATCACAATTGTTTTATTTCTTTTGTTTGTTTAGTTAGTCAGGGTGAGCAGGCAGCATGTCAGCACAGGAATACGGAAAGTTGACAATGAGCCAGCTAGTGGAGAGGTGCCAGGCTAGGTGACTGGTGCATGCAAACCTGACTGAGGCAGACCTGTTTGCAGCCTTGGTTACAGCTGCATCAGAAAACAGCATCCAGGAGGACAATCAGACTGGCAATGGAGATACAATATCCTCGGAGAATGGACAGCTCAACCTTTCTGGAAGGCCAATCAGACTGGCAGTGGAGATACAATATCCTCAGAGAATGGACAGCTCAACCTTTCTCCAGTGGACTTAAAAATCCAGCTGGAGCTAAGAGACTTGAGTTGGCAGCCAGGCGTTTGGAGATAGAAGCCGAAGAAAAGGAGCATCAGAGGAAGCATGAGAGGGAAATGCTGACTCTTCATTAGAGTCATGGATATAATGGGGAAGGGAGTAACTGGAACCCAGAAGCACAACAGGAGATAATTTTGATAGTTTCATTCACATGTTTGAAAGGGTATGAAAACAGTATAATGTTGACCAAAGGCTCTGGGTACGGTTCCTGACCCCCTTACTCCATGGGAAATCTGTAACATGTATATCACAAATGCCTGACTCTGTCTGTTTTGATTATACTGCTGTAAAAAATGTCTGTTACAATGTTTTAAGCTAACACCTGAAATGTATAGGAAAAGGTTTCTTGAGCATAGATGCAAGGCAGATGAAAATGTATGTGAATATGTTGCCGAACTGAGCACATATTTTCATAGCTGGGTGAGTGGATTTCAGGTCACCATGTTTGAAGGGCTGGCAGACCTTTTGGTGAGGGGACAAGCCCTTAGCACTTTGCCTGAGGACAAGAGGATCTGGTTAGCTGATAGACAATGTGCTACTTCAGATGAGTTGGGGAAGAAGGGATACCTATACCTGGCCAGCAGGGCAACCCTGCACAGGAAGGGGATACCCAGTACTGCTCATGGGTCTAAAGGAAGCCATGGTGGGCAGAACAGACTGCCCCAACAGAATCTGTCAGCAATAGGGGAAGCCACTAGTCCAGGTAGAGATCCAGGAGCTAGGGTTAAATTATTTGAATGCAACGAGTGGGGCCATGTGGCATACAGATGTCCATGGAGGCAAGGTGGGGAACCAAAGGTGAGGGAGCCAGTAAGTGGAAAAGACAAAATGCCAATAATGTGTTGTCTTGAAACAACAGGGGGATGGAACTACCATCCTGCAGATGTCCTGAGAGGGAAGGATTTGGATGAGGTAGGATCATGTACTTATGCAGTTATACACAGTCAGGCTTGGAGACAAGCATGTAAATCTGGTAGCTTGGGGGAGACCCAGACAGACTGCATACTTGCAGCCAGGACTGGTGAGGTGGTCACTTCAGGGAGTGAGCTATGCTGTAGCAGTAAGACTGAATGTGAGCCACAGCTGCTTGCGGGTACTGATGTTCCCTTGGACAGGGTAACTGCAAAGGTAGAGGTGAGTAGTAGTACCCAGGCTGACAGTGAGACACCACTGTCAGAGGATGCCAGACTTCCTGTGGAAGGGGGGCTGGAAAAGGTTACAAGGAGAGAGTTGAGACAGGCTCAGCTCTCAGACCCCACACTGCAAGGCCTGAGGCAGGTAGCTAGGGAGGTGCATGATTCTCAAGGGAAGGGAGAATCTGTATACTGGGACAAATGGTTACTATACAGAGAGTGGACCTCTGAGGGTGGGTTAGAAGGTGAAAGAGTAAAGCAGTTGGTAGTGCCTAGAGCTTAAAATCTGGCGCTTCTAGCCATAGCCCATGATATTCCCTTTGCAGGTCATATGGGCATAAAACGTACAAAGAGGCATATTATGCAAAACTTCTATTGGCCTGGAATTTCTAGGGATGTAACAGGGTACTGCAGGTCCTGTGAGCAGTGCCAAAAGGTAGGCAGGCAGGAGACAAGGTGAGAGCTCCTTTGATGCCTTTGCCTGTAATTGAGGAGCCATTTCAGAGGGTAGCTATGGATATTGTGGATCCTCTGAGTACCCCAAGTTCCACAGGAAAAAAAGTATAAACTAGTGGTAGTGGATTATGCTACACGATACTCTGAGGCAGTGGCTTTGTCCTCCATTGAGGCAGAGAAGGTGGCAAATGCTTTGTTAGAGATTTTCAGAAGGGTAGGTTTCTCAAAAGAAATACTGACTGACCGAGGTGCTAATTTCATGTCAGACCTGCTGGCTTGTCTGTGGAAGTCCTGTGGGGTGAAGCACATGAAGACCACCCCCTACCATCCCCAGACTAATGGTCTTGTTGAGAGGTTAAAATTTACAATCAAGTCCATGTTTCGGGCATTTTCAGATCAGTTTAAGAGGGAGTGGGACAAATATTTGCCCCATCTGTTGTTTGCTTATAGAGAGGTTCCCCAGGAATCCACAGGTTTTTCACCCTTTGAGTTGCTGTATGGGCATAGGGTGAGGGGATCTCTTGATTTAATTTGAGATGAGTGGGAAGGTGAGTTTGAGTCTCACAAGGAGTCTGCTGTGGCATATGTCCTAAACCTCAGGACAAGGCTCAGGGAACTCATGGGCTAGGCCCAGGAGAGCTTGGCAGAAGTCCAACAACAGAAAAATGTGTTGTATGACAGGAATGCTTGAGCAAGAGAATATGCTGTGGGGCATCAGGTAATGGTTCTCATTCCTGTCAGACACAACAAGCTGCAAGCAGCTTGCGAGGGACCCTACAAGGTGGTAAGAAAGGTAAGTGATTTTAACTACATGGTGGAAGTGCTAGGCAGAAGGCAAGAGCGCAAAGTGTACCATGTTAACATGATGAAACCTTACCATGATAGGGAGGCCCTTGTGCTGAGTATTTGCAGTGGATTGCAGGAGAAGTCTGAAGGATATCTGGGGACTGATTTCCTCAGTGAAGCTCCGGCTGACCCCTCGGTGGAAGGGGTAGCAATATCCCAGCAGCTATCTCCTACACAGGTTCGAGAAATCCGAGCAGTGTTGCAGGAATTTGGGGACATGTTCACTGGGAAACCAGGGAGCACCCACCTGATGCAGCACCAGGTGCATAGAGGACTCCAAAGGCCTATTAGGTAGGCTCCTTATAGGGTGCCTGAGAGAGTCAAACAGACTCTGAGGGAATAGGTACAGGAGATGTTGGAACTAGGGCTGATTCAAGAGTCCAACAATCCCTGGGCCTCACCAGTGGTATTGGTGCCAAAGAAGGATGGCAGCACCAGGTTATGTGTGGATTACAGGAAATTAAATAGTCACACAGAGTCAGATGCTTACCCCATGCCTAGGACAGGTGAGGCCCTATAGCAGCTGGGTGGGGCTAAGTATCTTACAACCATTGATCTTACCAAGGGTAACTGGCAGGTGCCCTTGACTCCCAGTGCTAGACAGAAGTCAGCCTTTGTGACTCCTTTTGGCTTGTATGAGTTCACAAAGATGCCCTTTGGGATGAAGAATGCCCCAGCGACTTTCCAGAGGCTGGTGGATAATATCCTAGCAGGAGCAGGAGGGCTTGTCCTTGCTTACCTAGATGATATTGCCATCTACAGCCATTCCTGGCCAGAGCACCTTCAGCATGTCAGGGAGATGCTGGGCAGGCTACAGAGGGCAGGGCTGACCATTAAGCTGAGCAAATGTCAGGTGGGTATGGTAGAGGTCTACTACCTAGGACATAGAGTGGGGAGTGGTAAGATAAGGCCAAAACCTGCCAAAGTGGAAGCTATTGAGGCATGGCCTGCACCTGTTACCATAAAGCAGGTGAGGGCATTCTTAGGGACAGCAGGGTATGGCAGAAAATTTGTCTATAGTTATAGTATCATAGCTGCTCCCCTCACAGACCTGGCAAGGAATAACAGGCCAGATAAGGTAGTGTGGACTCCAGCATGTGAGCAGGCATTTCAGAAGCTTAAAGAAGCTTTTGGAGGATCCCCTGTGTTAGCCAGTCCAGATTACAGCAAAGAATTTGTTGGGCAGGTGGATGCTTTGAACCATGGGGTGTAAGCTGTACTTAGCCAGATTTCTTCAGAGGGGGAAGAGCACCCAGTGGTTTGTATCAGTCATAAGCTCCAACCCATTGAGGAATGCTATGCAGCTGTAGAAAAGGAATGTCTAGCTATAGTGGGCATTGCAGAAACTTCAGCCTTATCTGTATGGAAGAAAATTCACTGTAATGACAGATCGCAACCCTCTAATATGGTTAAACAGAGACAGTCAGCAAAATGCCACATTGCTAATATGGAGCCTGGGGTTGCAAGCATATCATATGTCAGTGCAGCACCACAGTGGAAGTAGCAATGCCAATGCAGATGGACTCTCAAGACTGGGAATGGGGTGAGGTACAACCAGATAGACCTAACTCTCTCAAGCAGTGTTTCTCAAGGGTCTCTTGAAAAACTAGCTTGAGTTCTCTAGGGAGGAAGAGATGTGACTATAGGGGAAAGATGTTTGAAGACTGCCAGACTAGTCATATAGAATTTGATACATAATTCTATCATTTGTATAAATAAATGTAAAATTCAGGCTTGTGTGTTTAGATGAAAGAAAACACTGTAAAATGTGAACTTCAAGATTGTTGCAACATTGCCATCTGCTGTAAGGAAAATCAAACCAAGCATTTCAAATGTTCTTTGAAGTTACAATTATCTAAAAAAATGGTGCCGAAGCATCTGGCTGAACACATTCTTTCTATTGTCTTAACTTAAGGAATAATTGTTAGAGTATACATGTGAAATGTCTTTTATTGTTGTAGTTTCCTGAGCAGGTGTTAGCTTGCTAAATAATGCAGTTTGTTTGCCTGGGAACTCCAGAATAAGTGTCAAAATGATGTAAAGTGAATACTGGGAAAACTCAAGTGTCAAAATTTTGTAATTTAGGAGGGCCTTACCAAAGCTGTTTGTTAGTGTTTTAAAAACTATTGTTCAGTGAGAGACTGAAGGCATTTGTCTTGGACCATCAACCCCAGCACTGCTTATGCTTTATGTATGTAAGTAGGATTATAGCACTGTGTTTTCTCTTAAGATTAGCTAAAGATTAGAAAGTTAGATTAAGTGTTTTTCTTTGACATCAGACCTATCCTACTGTATTGTTTTAATTTTCTGTGTGATCTCTGAACTCTTAGATATCTCTGTGGTGTAGTAGCATTGTCTTGTGTTTTAATTATTTATTATTAAATATTTTAAAAACCTTTACATGTGGCTGGTTTGTGTAGAGAAGTTGGCTCTAGAGTACATTGCATATTTATAGAGGTTATCGTAAGAGGCCACTCTAATAAGCCTTAGACTGAATAGTCATATTATCAATTGGATAATAATATTGTACAGTAATAATTGGACACCCTTTCAAGGGCCTTTGCGTAGCTGATAATTATTAAGCTGGTGGTGTACTACTGTTTAGTCTGGGGAAAGGGGCACAGCTGAAGAATCTGTGTCAGCCTTTCCCAGGAGTGTCTATGAAGTTGTGTAAATACTTATCTCAAAGTGTGGGTGTGTGTCAGATACCTGGGCAGGGACACAAAGCGCTGGTTGGATAGAGAGGGTACCAGAGGTTAGCTTGCCAGCTAGGCTGAGATCTGGACCCTATAGCTAGCTGTGCTAGTGGGGAGTCTTATTGGGGACCTGGAGAGCAAGGGAGAAACCAGCCCCAGACTGACTGCGATCTCTGTGTGCACTTAAGGGAAATTGTACTTTACTGTATGTATTAGTTATCCTTTCCTCTTCTATGAGACGACTGCCCTGGTGTTAGTGGTGAGGATTGAGGCTCTTTGACTGCTGGGCTAGGGCACAGTCTTCACAGCTACATCTAAATAAATCACAATCCCTCCACACCACACATTCCAGAGACCTCAACCTCATTGCCACAATCAACAGAACATACTGGAGGGACAGGTTTATAACCCAGAGACTGCCCATGCTTTGAAATAGACTTCCCATATATGTCAAGCAGAGCACCTCACTGACCTTCTTAAAGAGAAATCTCGATGAGTGGATGGGAAATAGAAAATTCACCCCGGGGATAACTACAGTGGCTCTACTCAACAGAGTCACTGGGAACTAAGGTCAGGTGGCACAATGTCAGGTAATCCTATGGCTAGGCTTGTAAAGGCCCCATGGCCATTAGCCTAGTACACACCTATGATCCCATGAACCTAAGAGACTGTATTTGTGAACAGCTACTCTTATCCTCCAACCCAGTGTTACCCTCCCTTTTGTGTTTAACCCCACCTCTGTATTTATCCCCCAACCCAGTGTTAGCCTCCTTTTTGCATTTATGCCCACCTCTGTATGTTGAACAGTCCTGTCTTCACTATTGTTTTCCTTCTGTTGGTCTGATGTCTCCATCACCAGTATGTTCTTCCTCCCTCATTGCATTACCCAACACTCTATCAGGCATGCTGTCTTTCTTTGCTTCCTAACCTCTCCCTCTTGTCAAGTTCTCACTTTCCTGACTTACTTCCCCAACATTCCCTTCTCAAAAAACAAAGCAACTGTACCAAGACCTCACCCATGCCTTTAAACTTTTCAGATATTTGTAAATATGATTGGCTCTTATTGAGTGATTGGTTCATACTTTCCATTTTAACTCATTTACAACTGGGTGGTGTGGAATGTCATGACTCTAGCATCCTACACAAGTTTTGCATTCCTGAGCATTTTCGGAAAATAAACTTAAAAAGCTTAAGATAAACACATGTAAATATTTTATGACAAATAGAAGCTATGGTATTTCCATAAATACTGCATTATAATGCACACATGCACAGAATTATATATTTTCTAACCTTTCATAAACAAATGTTCATATCTTGAAAATTACACAATCTAGAGATGTATTGACAGAACATTTTTGTTAACTAGACATAAGCTTTCATGAAACAAGAAATTCCTCTATAAGTGCATGTTTATTGAGATAGTTACAGACAGCAGTATGAAAACAATATGAAAACATATGTCTGTTACTGGTTATCTCTTAAGATATTCAACTTACTGTGCAAATACCAAAACGGTTTTCTTCAGCAACATCTAAGGTTTCACCCAATACCATACAACAATTTTATGGCACTTGGTTTTCAAAGTACATATGAAAATGTTGCTCATTGTCGTAATTACTAACATGCAGCAAGCAATATTTCTAGTATACAGTGATATAAACCAGAATTTTCAATGAACATTATGTCTTTCACATTTGTGTTTCACATCATACACCTCAATAACATGTAGGTATCTCAATCATGACAATATGAACATGGATATGAAAATATGAATAATAAGTGGCAAACAAAGATTAATTTCTCCACTGCAGGACATAATAGACTAACAATCTGTCATTTTGTTAATAACTCCTTTCCTTTTTTAATACTGAGTATTATTAGCTGGTAAGTGTCTTAGTTAAGCCAGGACTCAAAAAAAAAATCTGAATGCCATAAGGAGGTATGGGCATGAACTGTAAGTATACAAAGAAGGTGTTATAGGCTTGAGTGAGTTAAAGGAATTCCCGTTATATTACAGGTTCTCTGATCAAACTGTGATGTTGTCAAGACTGATGTAAATTAGTTCATTATGCTACTTCACATTATTCTGCATTTAAGTATTATTGTCATACAATCTTATCCATTGTGTTTTGCGACTCTGCTTTGGTGAGCAGCTCCCTTTATAGTCTTCTGTCCATCTCTGTGGCTGCTATAGTGAAACATCAACACTCCATCCTTAGCCATCCTTGAAATTTTCCCTTTCATGGAACATACATGTATGCATATATATTGATGTATCTTAAATCAGTAAATTGACAGTGCTGCCTTCCTGTCTGTGCATGTGAGCTTGTAACAACTACCAGAGGTGTTTGTATACAATCAATGTTTACCTGAGCTGCTCTGCCCATGGGTCTGTACTGTGGTCGTGGTGAGGAGCAGCTGATGGCTTACAATTGCCTGCCTGCATTTGTAGGTAATAAGCATCAAGACTCATCATGTACATAATATAAATAGTACTGACTTGGCCATGAACTCAGACACAGCATTTTGGAATCCAGAGGAATGTTTATTAAATACATCCATAGCACACATAAAACACTTAGAAATTATGAATGCAAAGTCTGGCACATACTGATGTTAAGGATACAAATTCAGAGAAGAAATGAGAATCAAGAATCCCTGCTTTATACAACACATTTTATGTACATTACATGGACGTTAGTGATGGTCCATGCTTGCATTTAGTGTTCTATGCCTGCAACAGACCATGACAGAAGGCAAACAGGATGAGTTATATATTTTAGCCTTATTTTAAGATACAGATTTCAAGAAATAAAACATTATTTAACTTACGTAAATGGTATTCTTTTTTTGTTGTTTTTATTATATTTTAGTTTTTTATTAATTTTTTTAGGGTATGCAGACAACTCATGCTTCAGATACAATATCATTAAGTCTACATCCCCACATGCCATTTTCCTGACACAAATTACACATCTGAAGTGCAGCAAAAACTTTTTACATACAAATATGTCCATGTGCTCTGTACTGTCAGCCTGTGCCAAGTTTTGAAGTTTTTAGTGTAAATTAAATGTTGCCACCTGGCTTCACCAAATAATTTCTTACCCAGAAATGATTAAGTCAGTGTCCTCTGTTGACTCATTACATTTGGTCTAGTAGTCACTTGTCAAGTCCCTGACAACTTAAACTCAGCCATGTATATGAAAAGCCAGCATAGTGTACTGCCAGGCTGATACATAAGAGTTTTCATCCCATTTAGGTTTTCCATAATGGGTCTATATTACATTATCGTCTGTTCAAAATATCGAACAGCTACAATGTCGAAAATGCCATTCAGTGAAAAGTTTTTTGTGAGATCGCCGTACAGTGAGGATCAGAATATTTGTCCTTTCCTCCCTGTAGTGCAATCTTGGAGTTGGTATATATAATTAGTGGGGGTTGTGGGGGGCGCAACCCCCCACAAGAACAGTTTCGATGAACAGCATTTTCAACATTGTAGCCATTCGATATTATGAACAGACGATAAAATGATAGAGACGCTACATAACTGTGCTCGCAGTCTTTGTTTAGGTGGAAGGCTTGGAGACAGATCTTGTCAATCACTCAGTATGAGCTGCTTGATTATAATACATTTACATAGACTCCTTATAAAGAGTCAGACTTAATCAAGAAGCAAGACTTGATGACTGATATACAATAAAGATAAACTTCAGGGCAGTAAAGACTACTGTTTAGCAGGAATTAAAAAAAAAAAAAATAGAAAACATCCATCTCCATTGTGACTGAAAGTTTTCTGCAAACCAACTGAACAGATCCCAGAAAATCAGTGACAGGTTTTATAGGAGTCTGAACAGCATGTTGCTTTTGTTAGGTGTCCTAATGTTTGTTGTTCATACAACTTGATGTGCAGGTTATATAAAACAGTTTGCATTTATAAAGTTTTTTATTTTGATGTCTAATGAAAAATGTGATTGCTTTAAACTTGCCATTGAATTCAAAGTCCCTTGTACTGCTCTGACTTGCCCTTCTGTTCTCTTAGACTGGCATAAATTTGTGATAATTCAGCACCATATGAGATATAATCATCTATAGTGGTTCAGCCGCTAAAATAAACAACTTGTTTTAAATAAACATGTTTCAGTGCATTTTTAGCATAAATGTCTTGCATGGTCAGAATAATAAAAACTAATTTTCTATAGATGCATTTTCTACTCTGTTTTCAATGGACCTCACATGTTCCTGAATGCAAGATCTTATATATTCTTTGTGTTTAATATTTGTTCTCATATTTCTCTTTTTTCATACATTTTATTTGTTTTTACAGCTGGTAAACATGTCTTCTACAGTTCAAGGGCCAAATGGGGTGATCATTATGACGCATGTCATTCCTTCAAATGAAAATGGTACAGCCCAGGTTCAGTTCCAGAACCAGAACTTGGACATAAGCCACAACCAAAATCATAACAACTCACTGTTGCCTCAGTGCACATTCTGCAGATTGCCACCCCCACTAAAATCATTTATAAAGGGGGAGCCTGCAACTCTCGGAGTAAGTATCGATCGGTTTATGGAATAGTATTAATGATAAGGGCAAAATGGCATTCATTACAATTAATCTTTTTACATGAGAAGTAAAATTTGCAAACATTTATAAGAAGGATATTATGTAAATTAATTATTAGTTATTACTCATTTTAATTTTATGACTGAATGCATTTTTATGCAATTATTCTGAGTTTAGTTTAAATCATAAAAGAATCATTTGTGAGATACCATACACTAACCAGTAACACATCTGATAACTTTCATTGATACCATTGTCTAATCTTTTTTTTTTTCAAAACGGGTTTATTGTTTTAACATATAAGAGAAATATCATAACAATTTTATACAAGTAATTAAAAATAGGTATTATTATAATATTCAACAAAACAACTAAAGTATTTACAAAGACATCCACTACAATCAGATCAATTAATTAAACTAAAATACCATGCTATTGAAATTAAAATTTTTTTAACAAATTTTGTAAATTATCCCATACAATAAAATAAGATGTTTTTCTATTTGTTCTAGTCCTAATTGTGTTTATTTCCATATGGCACACTATATTCATAAATTTTTTAAATTCATTGAACGAAGGAGGTGTATCTGAAATCCAATTTCTAGTTATTATTTTCCTAGCCACTGCTAGAATAGACCATAACAAGGGAAGCTTAACCTTTTTAACACTTTGAGGTACAGGTGTGTTGAATAATATAAGAGATTTAGAAATAATGAAATTATCTGTAAAAAGAGCCTGCAAAATTCATTAATTGACTTCCAGTATTCTTTCAATTTTATACAGTCATAAAACATATGAGCCCAGTCAGCATTAATTTCTACATTACATCTCTTACATAGATTATCTTTATTATTTATTTTATTCATCATCAAAGGTGTATAAAAAGATCTATGTAAAAATTTCCATGTATAAAGTCTCCAGACAATGGAAGACGTAGTTCTATAAGCAGATTCCAATATATATTGTTTATCTTGTTGATTTGGTGGGTCCCCATTAATAGAAGTGAAATAATTCCAGTATGAATCTACACTGTAAAAAGTTTCTTGTCTGATAACTTTATGTATGTATGAAAGTTTACCTTTATCAACCATTGTCTAATCTGATAACTGTCTAGACCACTTTGACATTTCCAACATATTTATAATGCTACCATAATACCTTAGCAGAGGTATAACCAGACTAATGTGCTTTTGTTGCTTTTTTCATGATAATTGTCAGGAAGCACAGCATGGGCCTTAAATCCCACTTCACTGTTGCTAAATATGTCAGTGATGGATAGGGCTTCAATCTCATCATTGGCATAAAATAATATGAGAAATAGATATTACACCATCTGTAGTTGTTCCACTAGGATATGCTATCTATGCATGGGGTAGCTGTCCTTAAGAACTTATGACAAATGCAAGTTACTGTCATGGGTTATGACTGAAATGTAGCAAACCCAGGTAATTTTTAGAGCAGTAGCAGCAGCTACAGAATAGCATTATAATCACTGACTTTCCAGGATTACACCAACTTCATTCTCAGACAAGCACCTCCTAGTTCAATCTTATCAACAGTAATTGACATCCAAATTATTTTCCCATATTTAAACTATCATGATGCTTCCCATGAGGGGCTGGTGATACCTTTCCAGTTATAGCACCCCTTTTCTGTATTCAGAATGCTAATCTGATTTCAAGATCTCAATAACGAAACAATCTTCTGTAGAACCTACAGACACTGAATTATAACAGTTGTTAGCCAACTATTTTCTCTTCAAAGCTTGGGTTACCAACAGTTACACCAATGCTGCGAGGATACCCTTCATTAATAAAATATTAGCAACAAGCTTTTATGAACAAACAAATGCAAACTCTTTGTTTAAAAAAAAAGACACAATTATACAATTATACACACAAGGCAGGATTGTAGTTACACAGGGAAAATGACATAATGTTTCATAAGAGTAGACTGATGGCAGAAAAACTTGTGACTGCATCTGCAGTTATCTGCAATGACTTATTCTAGTTGACTGAAGCCTCAGAATGAACATAAAGTCCAACATACCAGTAGTTCACTGCAGCTGTAACTGCTTTGAACAGGGCCACTGGAATATGATTTTTATTATACTTTATTTTAGTTAAGGAAATTACTTTTTATTAAAATACATAATTAAATAAAATAAATGCATAAAGGGCCTGTGAAACCCCTATTAAAAGCATATAGAGCTGCAGTATACTATAGAGTATGTTAATGCATTCAACCAATAAATTTACAGGCTTTCTGCTCCCTTCTGGAGCCATCAGTCTCCAAATATTAAACAGGAATGGAATGTCTTCAAAAGTCATGAGAGCAGTAGTGTTTTTTTTTTAATTCTGCAGGCAACCAAACTGTGTTGAAGAGAAAGAATACATGAGTTTTTCTGCAAAGACTGTGAGCATATCAATAGTAAATAATTCTATAGTGCTGTAAAGAAGTACATATTTTTGAAAGAAAACAAAAAATATATATATCTAATTAAATATACTATTAACTTTTTTAAATCTAAGGAAAAATATAGCATCTGACAACATTCAATTTATTTGAGATAAACCTAATGAAAAATGCACACTTTTCAATGCCATATTTCAGTAAAGTACACAGAGATGTGTGATCAAAGATCTCCTATTGCAATTCATAACCCATAAATGCAAGTAATAGAATTATAATGAAAAATCAGCAAAACATGTCAACACTCGCTCTTCTATTTTAATGTTTTTGTAAGAGTCAATGCCATCTTCCCCATCTCTACCAGTATTTATATATAGTACACTCAAGAATGTCATAATTAGGAGAAAATAGAATATTTTAAGACACAGCAATTTTGGACTTATTATAAGCAAATTCCAACTTTTGTACATTCAGTCTGTCTGTTTCAGGACACACAGTAAAAGGTTTTAGAGTTTGTTTTCAGCAAAATGAGGAAGTGCAAGGAAGTGAAGAAGAACAGGGTGGAAGAGTAGGGACCAAATTCAGAAAACAGCTAGTAAATCTGCAATAAAATGAGGGCCCAGTCAGGTCAGAACACCTAGGCTCAGCACAGAAACCACACACACACACACACACACACACACACACACACACACACACACACACACACACACACATACAAAGTCATTACCAAAATCATAAAGATCAACTCTCATAAAGACAGAAGCTCTCTGATTCAGCCAAACAAGAAACTAAGAGGTCTAATAAAGTCTAACAAAGCCAATTACAAAATCAGAAGAGCCTCCCAGGCTAAGGATAATCACAAGGCCTTCTTCATTTATGTTAGGAACCTTACGGTAACATTCAGCAGTGAGCAGAACTGGTGGTAAATGTCAGAACCTTCACTGACCATGGTGGCAGAGTGAATCTACTGGCTGATAAATTTATTTTTGACTTCATCCTCCACTACCCCCTGTGGAATTCATTCTAGCATATCTCTCTCATCTATCAGAAGACAGCAGGTCCTAGGGGCACTTGGTTGCCTTCTAAATAGCCTAAAACAAGACCTAGCAAAACAACTTGAGGCACTTTTCAACTACAGCCTCAAAACAGGTTATGCACTAGGTGAATGGAAGGCTGCAACAGTCATCCCTCTTCATAAGGGTGAACCATTTACTGACCCTGGAAACTACTGACCCATAAGTCTGGCAAATCTACTATGCAAAGCCATGGAACAAATTATCATGGAAATGATCAAGGACAATGGCAACCTACAGACACTGGACCCATCACAATTTGGCTTTGTTAAGGAAAGGTCTTGCTTACTTAACCTGGTAGACTTCTTCAAGAGGGGTGCCAAGGTTATGGATGAGGGGTAATTGAAGCATACCACCTACCTTAACCTGGCCAAGGTATTCAACACAAAACCTCACTCAGGTATTGTTGACAAACTCTCAGAACTAGGCATAAATCCCTCCATAACTTGCTGGATTTCTGGTTGGCTCACAGATAGGACCTAAGAAGTCAGGATCAGTGAGACCAACTCCACCAAGAAAGTGGTTACCAGTAGAGTACCCCAGGGTTCCATGTTGGACCTTTTTTCTATTTGGCATATACTTCTTGGAAGTAAAGGCTCATGGCAAAGGCCTCTGGCTCACAAAGTTCACAGGTGACTGAAAACTGGGCACGTTCATAGATTACCTCATGAAAGCAACATCCTACAATTGGGTCTAACACAAATAAATGACTGGTGCCAAACCTGCATATTAAAACTCAATACAAAGAAATGCATTTTAGTGTCCTTTGGGAAATCATCCACACAAGCTAATTATTCCATCTTAAAACACCCTTAAGAGTCAACCTGATAGGGATCTGGGAACATATGTCAACAGTAATCTGACCTTCAACCAACATGCAGAGAAAATAGTAACAAAATCTTTTATGTTGCCCATCTCATAAGCAAGGGTATGGTATCCAGGTCCATGGAAATTAAAATGCCTCTACTAAGCTCTTGTCAGACCCATTACAGCTTTCCTTAAGGTCCTATCGCTGTAGTCAGTCTGCTACAGGTTACTGAGAGATGATTAATGCCTGGCATATAAAGTAAATGTATTTCTTTGTTCAAATTACTCATGATGCCACCTCGAATATACTTAGGAGCATAAAGATTTATCTCATTAGCTGGACTGGTTTTGGATTATTTCTTTTACTTCCTATTGTCTACAAGTTTTTAAACCGTTGACCTCTAAAATTAAAATTACTTGAACACATGACCCGATCTCATTGTTAATATGTTGTATCCAACACAGACTGCCACTCAATGGAGCAGTTCAAGAAATGTTTTACTCAATTGAAAGACATAAAAAGTACATTCATCTGAGTTTATGCAAACACAAATTTGTCCACAGTAATATTTGATAATGTACTCCCATTTCTTGGCCCCTGTGGTATTAAGGATGATTTTGATCAAACCCTTTTAGAAAAATCCACTTCAGCACTGCTGTGTAGTATCTAGAGGACTTCTAATCCTATCTATAGTGCTTTAATAGAACAAAGCATACCATCATCACATACACAACTTGTTCAGTAAATTCAAAATTATTTCTAGTCAATCAGCACTTAACCATGCAAAAACATGTACTTTCACATGACACACTCTGCCATTACAGGTACTATTTAGTGTCACATGGTCATTGTAGCAATGGACAGCATAGCAAAAATGGAGCTTTGGCAATGTTTTTGCTGAAAACTGTCTTTGGGGTACAAAGATCCTGGGATAGAAAGGACTACTGTATTTTTAAAGCATCTTTATTAATCACAGACCTCCTTTAGGTGAGAATACGTGACAAAAAGGAATCATATGAGTAGAAGTGGAATCCACATAGCCATGAGGATTATAATCTACCTGTGGATCCCTTGTGAGGAGTTAATACATGCCATACAAAAAGGGAACAGTATCACATGGCACATTTACAACAATTCCAATTCAAAAAAAAAAAAAAAAGAAAAAAAGAAAAGAAAGGCAAAGCAAAAAAGTTCATAGTGGTCTACCTATAACGGACATGGAGAGCCTGGAGAGCCTGAAGGATCTGGTATTTCATATGGCATTGCCAAGACAAGCAACTGAAATGAGAAGACCCTACATTTTATCTACACTGACCATATTATTGTTCTTTAAAAACTCCATCAAAGT
>NC_056743.1:1146574934-1146583571 GCF_019279795.1 Protopterus annectens | reverse complement strand
CACATGTAGGATGTCAGTAGCCAATGGCACACATGTGGAAAGCAGATGTGACCTCCCCCACACACCATGTCTGTGAAGACAATTCCAACTACAGTAGCAATAGTCTACCAATATACCTGCTATACATACCTGATATCCACTTGCACTATAACATTGGGACTATAGGGGCTGGGGATTGGTCTACACTCCGTGTCCAGGACATATGGTGAGGACATCTGTACATATATACAGCCAGATATATATCCATGATCATACATATACATACCGACATACATAGATGGGTATGTATAAGTACATAGATATACATATACACACCCAGATATATACATATACAGAGCAATATATGTCTACACATATACATATAGTGATACATATGCACATAAATGTATGGATATCAACAGTAGTAGGTATGTTAGAAACCTGGGAGGAAACTCCCAGATATGCTCAGAACATGTTCAAAATGATGTAAAGATCACTGAACCTACAGACATTGCCAACATACTGGCTGACAGGTTCAGTGCAAATCCCCCCCCCCCCCAAAAGGAGAAATATCTATACCAGAGGATTGTAGCCTCCCAAACATCTCAAATGCTCAGGTGAGAACAGCTCTCTCCAAGGTGAAAAACACAGCATCCATGGGACCAGATGGTGTCCTCGGTTGTGTGCTCCACGAACTCATTGAGGAATTAAACCCACAATTAGGGCAGCTGTTTAATCTTAGCCTCACCTCAGGATATGTACCCAAGGAGTGGCGTCACAGCTGTGGTCCCACTACATAAAGGCGGTGCCTCCACCGACCCTGGAAACTACCGTCCCATCAGCTTGGCAAGCCTGGTCTGCAACGCTATGGAGAGGATCATAATGGAGCTCATAAATAAAGACATAGGGGACCTGCAGACATTGGATCAAACCCAGTTTGGCTTTGTCAAGGGCAGATCATGCCTCTTAAACTTGGTTGACTTTTTGAAACAGTCACCAAGGCCATTGATGAGAGCAAGGCAGTCCACACAGCCTACCTTGACCTGGCAAAGGCATTCGACACAATACCCCACTCGGGCATCATAGAAAAACTCACCAGCTTAAATGTAAACCCATACGTCACAAGATGGGTTGCAAACTGGCTAAGTGACAGAACCCACAGGGTCAGAGTTGCTGGCGCAATGTCTGATTCCAAGCCTGTCTGGCGGTGTCCCACAGGGCTCGGTCCTGGGCCCACTCTTGTTCGGCATCTACTTTTCAGAAGTACAGGCAAGCACAGGAGGAGTATGGCTGACAAAGTTTGCAGATGACTGCAAACTGGTCACCATAGTTGAAAACACATCAGACACAGATATCCTTCAGAAGGGTCTGATAGAAATGGATAACTGGTGCCAAAGCCATGGCCTAAAGTTAAACACTAAAAAATGCATAGTCATACCCTTCAGGAAAAACAAGGTTACCCCAGCTACCATATAGGTGGCAATCCACTAAGCACAGAAGATTTTGTCAGGGATCTGGGGACCCAGGTTGACAGTAACCTTTCATTTGACACCCACGTTGCCAAGGTAGTTAGGAAGACCTTCTACATTGCCCACCTGATCATGAAGGGATTCACATCTAGGTCAAGGGAGGTCATCATTCCCCTGTACTCATCACTCATCAGACCGATGATTGAGTATAACGCCCCATTTGGAATGTATCTGACCCGACACCTGCAGCAATTGGAAAGGCCCCACAAGTTCCTCACCAAAAGGATAAAGGGTCTCAAAAATATGTCCTATGCTGCCCGACTGAAGGAGCTCCAGCTCTACTCGAGTAAACACATCTGCTCAGAGGTGACCTGTGCCTGACATACAAGGCCATGTCCAACCCGGAATTAATGAACATGCTTCACCTCAAAAAATCTAAATCCATCCGATCTACAAGAGCACGAGACTTGAACCTTGACACGGTCATAAATAGGACGTGCTAGAGGGACAGATTCATCACCCAGAGACTCCCTATGCTGTGGAACAAAATCCCGGTACATGTGAGGCAGGTCACCTCGCTGGCTTTGTTCAAGAGAAATCTTGACCATTGGATGGGAGATCGCAGGTATACCCCAGGGATCACCTCAGTGTCACTGCTTGACAGAGGCACAGCTAAATAATGGGCATAGTATCCTTCAAACTAAAGGGGTGGCGAAAGTCACAAAACTCTGGGCTAGGCTTATAAATGCCCTAGGGCAGATAGCCTAGTATGAACCTATGAACCTATGAACCTATGAACCTATAAGATATGTATGCACATATAGTCATAGATATCTATACATATGGCACACAAAAAAAACAAGTAAAGTGTCCCAAAACAGTTCCAAGGCAAAGGCCAGCCAAATAAAATCAGCGAAAAGGCAGTTACAATCCAATCAACCAGATTTTCTTTATTGTAGAAATATACAAGACAAAGTAAAATCCACTTAGCGCTTTCACCTAAAAACAGGCATCATCAGAGTATATACCAACATAACTAGGCGTATCTGTACACATAGGATGTGCATACATATATAGCTATATACACATATCTATATGTACATATACGTATACCTATATATACACATATGTATAGATACATATATGTATAGATATGTACACATATGTACATACGAAGAGGTGTACACATGGCCATATATATATGTAGTACTATACAGATGTGTATACAGACATATGTATGTGTAGACCTGTGCATGTACATGTAGCCATCTATGCACCTATATATAATTAGCTCCATCCTCGCCTGCTGTGTGTCCTGGTCTCTGCGATTGCATCCATAGTAAGCTTCCTTACCCTGTATTACCCTCCGTGACTATGCCTGGCTTGGACACCCACACCTAAAACAATAAATAACAAGCTCTGCTGACACATCTCCTCTATGGGAATTGAACTAAGCTTCTCCTAGAAGGAACTAAGGAAGTATGTGTTACTGCTGCTAAACCTTTTGTAAAATCCATTTTATCTAAAACCCTGCTAGGTTTTCAGTACGCTCCCTGACCAGAAAAGCCAGCAGCCAAAACCTTTTCAACTCTGCTCCCCCCCATACTTGTCCCTCTTCTAGCTCCCTTAGCTGCACTAGTCCCCTTCTCTCCTCAACATTTCCAGCACAAGGAATTCCCTGGTGGAATTACAGGTGTACTTTTAGCATTTGTCCACTATATGGCACCCTCTCACCTCTATTCCTGACTTCCCACATCTCTTACTTCACTTGCTTTACTATTCTCTACAAGTTCTAATTTCTCTTTTTCTGACTTCTTTGGCCATTCTATCCTTTAAAATCCTTGTCTCCTGTACTTACTTTCACCAACCAACATTCCACTGATAGGTTCTCACTCTGGTCCTGCCTTCCTTGGCTCTAAATCCTGCCATCATTCAAGTTGCATTGCTCTCTTCTCTTTCTCTCCCCACCTCATCCTTTACTTTAATCAGACTACGTTATCCCTGTTCTCCCCTTCCCCAGCCATACACACTAAATCACTCATTTTCCCACTCCCACTTATCTATCTATAACCTATCCACAACTCCTCTTCCTTGTGATAGAGCTGCTGTTCTTCAAACCTTCTTGTACCTGCAAACACCTACCCTTGCTCCTCCCTTCTCTACCTAACATCCTCCCTGAATTTATAAAACCTCCCAGCCATAGGGCGCCATTTCTCTAATTAGCTCCATCCTCGGCTGCTGTGTGTCCTGGTCTCTACGACTGCATCCATAGTAAGGTGAATCTTGTTTTTATTTGCACTGTATCGCATTATTTAATAGCAATGGGGTGATAATAGCTTGATGCAGAAATGTCCTTACACTACATGAATTTGTTGTAGCTGTTATGTGCCGGCTAATGCATATATTCGTAAATGTTAACTAACTTCATTCCTGCATTGAAAGCATTCATCAGTACAGCATGATAACTGCAATGTATTTTATTTTTTGTTACTTGTAATTATGTCATTATACTAAATGGGCTGTTGTGTCCGTACTGTGCTGACTTAAGCATTCCGCGCATACTCAATCATAGTGTAAACTTGCTTGAAAGAACCTAACAGTACAGCAATAAAATACAGCAATCTGTCCTTTTACTTGCATAAGTCGGTAATCTCGGAAATACATTAGCTATGCATATATCGCAGTCGCTCACTTTATATCCATACTGTTAGTAGTCTTTTTGAACATACTGGTCAAGTAAATCCTATAACGCCAACTCCTGCACGTGCGCTGGCTATGCGTACTTCGCAAACGCTTATAAACCTCAAACCCTTATTGAAAGTATGAAGTAGTTTTAGCCAACAAACTTCAAACCTTTACTGATAGTATTTACCAGTTCTGCAAAACAATAGTAACGTCTCATAGACTAATTGTAATTGGCTATATCTGAATGAGTGTGGGTAAAGCGTACAATCTGTAATCTCTGAAGTAAACTGGCCAAGTGCACATGTATACGCTAACTTTATATTCAGCTTTACAGGCCAATGCAACTGCTCTGCTGTATGTATTGGTCACGCTGGCCTAATATTTCCCTAATTGCTAACCCCTGCATGTGTGCTGGCCAAGCATATACTAGTAAACACCAACAAACTCCAACCCTTCACTGAATGAATTTATTTAGTCTGCAAGATAACAGTAAAGTACACTTTGAAATCTCAGAAGTAAAATAGGCCAATGTGTACATGCATACACTAACTTCATAACTATATTGCTGGATTTATTGAATGCTTTCTTTTTCTGATGTTGATGTGATAATATTGAGTCAGTTTATGGAATACAGATCATAAGTTTACCCACCAGGTATCTGAAAAATCTGTCAACTATTTGGATGTTACCCTTGCTAAAAGTCCATCTGGGTTTATCTTTACGGTTTATCGGAAGCCCACGTTCTCAAATAGTTATTTGCATTTTCAAAGCTCCCATCCTGGGTTTCAAAAGAGGGGAATTATTAAAGGACAGTTTGTTAGGGTGTCGCGTATGACATCCAAGGACACACAGTTTAACATTGAGTGTGATAAACTTTCCACTATGTTCCTTGAAAGGGGGTACCCCATGTCTATGATTAACTCTGTCAAGTATGAAGTTATAAAAGGAAGATCCACAAGGTTTATGCCCATTTTGGGGAAAGGGCATTCAGATGTACAAATTAATCAGGACAAAGTAACCCCGGCCTTTGATAGTAGTCATTTACTTTTTATCACTGAATACAGTGCTAATGTTGGTAATGTTATCAACATTATTGATAGGGAATTCAAATCTTTTCAGGATTTAACAGATCTTAGTGGCCTCAAGGATAAAACCTTTAAAACCGTTTACAGAAAAGGTTTTAATATTAAGAGAATATTGGAACAGGACACCCAACATTTCCATCTGGGAGGTCCCAGAAAGGGGACCTATAAGTCTGGGCGGTGCTCCTCATGTAAATATATTTTAAACAATGATTATGTATACTTGGAATGTAGAAATAGAAAAATTACTTCTGTTAGATTTTATAACTGTTACTCCTTTGGAGTTATTTACTTGGCAGTGTGCCAGTCTTGCCAGGCATTTTATGTCGGCAAGACAGAAAGACAACTTCGTAAACGTGTGTATGAACATTATTATGATATACAGAAATGTAATACAAATAATGCACTTGATAGGCACACCACCATATGTACTGGAGCGGTTTTCCTGTTTTTTATTCTGGATTCTGTTTCAAAGGATGTTAAGGGTGGACCTTGGGAAGTTAGATTGTCTCATAGAGAAACCTATTGGCAGATTTTTTTAGAATCCAATCGATTCCCAGGTCTTAATGATTTTATATCTATAATACCATATTTAAAACTTAAAACAGAAAGAATCTAAGGTACTTTAAACATATTCCTTGCAATTATGACATTAAGTTCATTATATTACATTTATATTTACATTGTTTTATTTATGTATGATTTCTTTGGATAAAATTTCTCAAATTTTTAGATCAAGTTTTTATTTATAATGTCAAATTATGGGTTATGCGTTTAGTGATCTATTTATATATGTTTTGCACATTATTGTTGTTCCATTTTATTATTCAGTTACCATGGATTTTTACATATATATTTATATATTATACTATATATACCAGCATTTTTAAAGTATGATCTTGTGGCTTTAAATGTAAGTAATTATTCCATTAATTTATTAATTGTCTTTTGATTGTCTTAGTATTTAAACTTGTAGAACATTATGTATGCATTCATCTGATGAAGTCATATGGTTGACGAAAACGTGTATTCAGTCTGTGGTGTTAATTAAATAACCTTGGAGCATTTTGGATTTTTGGAGCCTTATTGTGAGCTGTTTAACTTAATTTTTGCCCGTTGGTGGTTACTGTTCACCGGACCTTTTGTACTTGATTTTGCAGCTGATCCACCTCTCCACACCCATCTGACCAGGATAACTGGCCACATCACATGTGTGTGCCAGCCTGGGGCTTTCTTGTGTACTGTTACAGCAATACCATCAGGTGGAGCCACCCAGGGGATGTTGGCCCAGCCCCCTCAGGGCACACACCAACATGTTCCTGTCCCCTGAGCTCAGGTCTAGGGTCTGTTCCATACCAGGCTCCACAGACACATGAGGGATGTCCTACATCAGTCTGAGGCACCCAGTACACATTCACATGGCAAACATTATCCTCCTGCTCAGCCACCAGACCTGGCACCTTCAGGACGTGGACTGCTGTTGTGAGTGGCAGTTGGTGGGACCCTTGTTCCCATTGTGCCCATATTGGGGACCATGGGGCATCCATATCACAGACCACACACACCATCAATGGTGTTTACCTACCATGTGTCACATGCCACCCCTGTAGACTGTCCTCTATATCTACCAATCCTGACCACCTCCATATGTGTATCTGCCATACTTCCCCATATTCCCATTGCATATTACACAGGTGGGGGCATTGTGGTGCTAGGACGGGACTAACATGTGACATACCAGTCCATTGTGCACACACCGCCAGCTGTAGATATCTGTGTGTATTGCTATGTGTGCTACTGCCTCACACATAGCACACATCACTGTGGTAGTGATACATGGGACATGTCTGTCCATTCATATCTGTTTGTGTGTGTGTTTGTACAGATGTAGACATTTGCATATCGGTATTTATCTATATGTGTGTAGATATATGTGACGTCATATATATGTGCACATATATATGTGCACATATATATGTCTACACATGGGTACATGTATATTTCTGGACATACATGCTGATATACATTTCTCTTTAGATATTAAATCTGTCACATATGTACACATATGCATACCTACATGTGGGGTACATTCAGACATCAGCTCCACAATCTCACGACACCTCCCTGCACAGCTGCACTGTTCTGCCTTGCTACAACACAGACAGATGCCACATATGGACACGGCCTGACATTGGTGGGGAATATGTGGGAACTGTTTGCAGGTAACTCTATTACACAGCTATGGCATTCCGCCATGCTACATTACAGATTCACCTGGGTATCCTGCCAGTGGTGGTCCATGGCTCCTTCATGTCCATCATACTGGCATTACCTCCACCACCGGCTATTGGCTACATCATATGCATATTCCCCATTACACAACACACACTATGATGGCTTACATCTTGGCTGTCAGTGCTGACCTGCACAGTTAACAGCTATAACCCTCTACCCACAGGGACAAACACTATTGTGCATAGCAGTTGTTCAGTTGACCATCATCACAACAGCACCTGCTGGCACATATAACGCATTCCACACCATCTATCGCAGTACTATGGACCAGGTACTACATTCTAATACATCTACATATACTTCACATACCTGTTGTAGGAAGTATTTATTACTGACTGGCAGCTGCGTAGCTGGGTGCGTTTTCAGCTGTAAATGTTCTTTGCATTTTTTTATTCCCATTTTTTTTTTCTGCTTGCTTTCTCTATACTGAGATGCATGCAGCTTGCTGTGTAGTACTTCCAATTACCACTGTCATGGCGACCAGCTGCTATAAATCACTACATCATGCGGACGTGGTCCCTTTACCTTTCCTGTGTGATAGACATTCTTCCTATGTGTGGACATCAGTGTTACAGACAGCAGGCAGCAGTACCTCTTCCAGGGGAACCGGCACTCTTAGGCCAGCTACATATTTGTAGGAGATTCCAGAACTACAGACAGAGTGTGAGTAGAGTTGTGTTATGCTTTGTATAGTACTGGTGTTACAGGGTGTGTGTGTACATACTAGTTTACCTTGGAATGAAGTCTGTCTGCATAGCTCTCAACTGTAGGCCTATCCTGTTGGTGGCCAAAGGTGTGCCTATCATGTTTTGTCTGTCCATCACACAGGTCCTGTGTCAGATATGTCACTGGCAGTGTGTGTATTGAGTGCTATCAGTACATGGCTACATCCATTTATGTTTCCAACCTCAATTCCCTGGCTAAGGGTAGGTTGCAGACTATCCTGTAACACCAGCAACTTGCTTAGTGTATGGTAACAGTTTCCCACATATGGGCCTGTGTTCCAGCCGCTGTCCTTCACCTACATACCAACCTTTGCACATATGACATGCTGTCAGGGGCTGTTCTGTAGTGGTCTATGTGTATATCACACCGCCATTGCTACCATCAGTCCACTGTTGTTGTAT
>NC_056743.1:1146567434-1146569934 GCF_019279795.1 Protopterus annectens | reverse complement strand
TCATGTTTTAAAATATATAAATGGGTTTCTTCTTTTAATTTATATGTCCTGTTGCTGTTGTACACATGGAGGTCTGTTGGTGGGGTTATTATGATACCTATAAGAAATCTTCATTATTTTTTAACTGCTTCTGTTGTTCTACATTGCAGGGGCGTGTTTATTCTGAGAACCCTGCTCGCAGACACGCCCCCTGCACTCGTACATGCTTCGTGTAAGCCTAGGAGCTCGGCCAGCATGCCTGCATTACTTTGCATGGTGCGCTACCATCCTGCTCCTAAATGGGCACTTCCATGCAGGATTAAGCTAGTCCTGCACAGGAGGTTAGTGAATTCTGGGAGTTGTGTTCTTAAATAGACCCTTTATTCTTACACCAGTAGTCCATGCTCTAGGCAAGTCCTAGTAGTTGTTTTAGATTAAAATCAAGGAGGAAATAAACCAACCATATGGAGAGAATGGGTCTTACTAAGAATCAGACAGAACACATTGAATGAGTTAACAGTATGGCTACTGTTGTGAAGTCAGCTAAAAGCTGCACTTGTATAGATTGTCAAGATCTTAATAAAGCTATGAAAACAGACCACTGTTTACTTTGGCAACTATAATAATGAGATCTGTTATGCCTGAAGCAATATATTTTTCTGTGCTTCACACAAGCCAAAGAGTTGGGCAAAAAAGGCCTGATCAGGGAAATTCTGAACTGGGAAGTTATTTTTACCTAAAAGGCGTATTTCCGAGACTCTCATTTGGCATTTTGTTTGCATCTTTAGTATTTCAGGGAGCTGCTGCATAAAGTGTCAAGGCACTCGATACTTTGCTCAGCTTTATTTGGATCAGTGATGGAATTTCTGAGATTTTGGCTCAGATCAATCAAGGAATTACTGAGAATTCTGAGGAAAATAAGTATAAGCTAAATAAACGTTAAGTGTAGGATACAAATTATGAAGATAAAAGGATCATGTCTGCACATCTGAAGATTTTAAATCAGACAGTGAGAAGTTAAGAGTTGTTGTTGCTGTCTTTCAGATTTTCCCAGTTAGGGGTCGCCACAGCAGAACTCCGGTTTGCTAATGATTGGCAGTATATTTTCACGAATGCTGAGGTGTCAGCTCGACGTTCAACCTTCAACGAAGGCATTTGAGAAGTTAAGAGTAAAAGAAAAAAATTCTTCATTGTGGCTGCAAACAATTAAATTTCATGAAAATGTACATTACCTTTCAAAGTTTATTGCAAACTTGTCAGATGTGAGTTTGCTACTAAGAATGCAATTGGACTATCTTCTGGAATGGTACTGGATTACAGAACAAGGAAAAGTTTTGAAATGCTACGAATTGTGCTGATGTTTTTTCTGCTGGTAAGAAAAGGAGCAAAAAGAAATTGATGCATAGCCTTTCTAGAGACTATCGGTCACTGGATGGCCTGTGACCCACTCCTCATGAACCAGCTTATGATTGGTGTTACAGTTTTGCTCCTATTGAGAGGAGGACCAGACAAAGTTAGATTCTTAGCTGTTTCTGATTGGGTATTCCGTATGGGACTTTCCCAGTAGCTCTGGATGCTGTTTCAATGGGAATCTTCTTAGTTTAAATTTTAGACCATTGTATAGATCTATGCACTGTTTTGCTAAGGTGCTGAGTAAGCTACCCGGTGTATTTACCAATAAAAGTATATGGCAAGCCTACTGACCTCTGCAGCAACTGAGATAAGACTACTGCTTATAGGAGAACTAACCACCTGCTTGTCAGGATTCAGCTTGAGATAAGTTTTATTGCTTTGTTCCTGACACTAACTATGTAACAAGGTCTATAACAACCTTTTTAGCAGGAAACAGTTTTATTTGAGAGGGTATTAATATGCAAATCAGAAAAAGATCTTCTGTACTAACAGTTCTTCCCTGTTTCAAATTACAGTTCTCTATAAAAAGAATTATGCAGCACAGGTACAGAAAGTTAGCTCTCTGAAATACCACAGATGCAAACAAAATGACAAATGAGAGTCTCAGAAATATGTGCATTTTAGGTAAAAATAACTTCAGTTTGGAATTTCCTTAATACTGTTTCTACTATAAATTCTATTAATGAACATTGTGGCAAGATTTTTAGTCTCTTGAAGAAAATGCTGATCGATCACTACAAACACGATAGTTCTGTAAAAATTCACTGCAGGGTAAGATACACAAGAAGTGTTTGGGGTAATGGCTTTTTCACTGTTGATAGTCCAACCACTTCCATTTTGGCTCATCAAGTTACAACTCAGTTGAAAACCCACTTGCAAAAGACAATTGTTTGTAAACTGATAAATTAAATGCAAGTATTTTTAGAGGGAGTAAGTCCCCATCACTCCCTTGATGGAGAAGCTCCTCATAGCCCCAGACTTATATATACCATTGTCATGGTCACAATGACATACAAAGGTAAAATATGTGAAAACAAATTAATCACTATATAAACAAATGATAATAATAAGATAAAAGAAGCAATTTTATTTCCATAGTGCCTCAGTC
>NC_056743.1:1146479934-1146562434 GCF_019279795.1 Protopterus annectens | reverse complement strand
TGACCTTGAACTCCAAGTATTTTAGCTGGTGAACCCTTTATTATAATTCTTGCTTTTGCTCATCTGAGTTCCACTATTTGCATTCACAACCGAAAGTTCAGGTTCAAATATTTCCTTGAAACTTCTCCCATTCCCCACTCCACAAAATACAAGTAAGGTTTGACAATCTCAATACTAGACTCACTGTCTACAATGGAAAAGCCATTGGGAATGCCTTGGCTTTACTTCCTTAACCTTTCCCCTCCTTTATTCTTCAATCGCCATGCACACACGTGCATACATTGCAGTCATGAAACAGGGTGATCCTACAGCCAACCCAGTCCCTAAGTAAATCAGTGTAGTTAAAACTGTATTTTAAACAGAGCATATTTTGTTTGAAGTCATAACTTCCTAGTCATGATCTTAAATGCATGCTTGCAAGCTGGGCTAAAAACAGCTCTGCAACTTTTTTATTTATTTGTCATGGCTGAGAGAATGCATTTACTGTGAGCTGAATATTCAGTACTTTAATATTTTAAACAAAGAATGAATAAATTAATAAATACAGGCAGTATTGAAAATGGCAGCCTCGACCCAGTTAGCAAGAACTTCAAAATGAGTGGTGTTTCCAGTTTGGGGGAACTTCACATGGCACCAAGTGACCTACCTATGGTTCTGATAAATGTTATAGAAATAAATAAATATTAAAAAAAGTAGCATGAAGGGAACTTTTATACATTTTGCTACTAATATGTACCTTTTCATGACACCTATGCTGACTGGCACAAAAATGTCATTCCTGGCAAAACATAAACATGTGGACATGAAAATATTGACACAAATCACATTTCAAGGCACCTTGGGACTCCAATAAATTATCCTCAATAGTGAACCTTTGCTGTGCAAAATGAGCCATTTTAACATGCGTTTTCATTTTGGGGGTAATTTGCATATGTTTAATGATGCATTGAACAATTTTTGTTTTGTATTTTTGTATACAGAGTAGTATGTTCTGCCAGAATCTTTCTGGTTGGAGAATCTATGGATTGTGTTACAGATATGTTTCTACTTATACAATTTAATTTAGCGGCTGTGTGCATAGCAACGTGCAATAAATTATATTCATTCAGAGATCTCATTGGATGAAAGAAAGAGTGACACATTAAATGATAATTGTTCAGCTTATGCCTCAAATAGGTTATATAGTGCCAAATTATCAGTTTCATATTTTTTCCCTAAAATAACTGTCTGACCTTTCCTCATTATTTCTTGCAGTTTCAGTGATCATACAATGAGAATAATAAGGTAAGGGGTACACGGGGGCTGATTCTTTTCTTTTGTTTTCACACACTGTCATTGAATGCAACTCATTTATGTCAGATTACATGTGTTTATATCAGATTTGTATCATGGAAGTACAATGGGACCAAGCAGTTCTGTGTTTAGAGCTCTTGAGTTTGATGGGCTATTATAATGACGTCTGTTCAACAACTTTATGTTGGAAATTATTTTTATTCTGGTATTATAGTGGAACCTATTCAACCACTTCATATCTGTGACATGAGCTCTTTTCCTCAGTCTTGCTGTGACATCTATTCTGAAGAGGAAGGCTGCAGGAGGATGACTATTCAGAATGTTTACTAGTGTATGACCAGATATTTGGAATGATACTCAAAGAGAACTTCAACCTAATACATCCCAGCCCCATTCTGAATAGCCATGCCTTACCTGTGCCTTCCAAAAGCGTGTCACCTTTTCAGTCCAGGTTAACAAAAAAAAAGCAGATCCTCCATGTGTTTAATTCCATAGTAAGAGGCTTGAATCTTTAAAGATTTATCAGGACTGAAAGGCTTTATTTCACCAATTAGTTCAAAAAATATGTAACGTCGCAAAGAATATAGAAATTAAAATAATTTGTAACATCATCACTGAAATAACTATGAATAAAACATGTATTTTTAAATGTAAAACAAAGAAGAAAACAAAATGGCAGATTACACTGAAGTTCCAAAAGGGTGCTCATTACAAAACAGCTTTATAACCAAAGGACTAGAAGATCATTCTTCCATCATCTCACGTAGAAGTTCTTTTGAATGAAACTTCTTTTGGGATGATATGACAGCTCATTTCAACTTTTCAAAAATACACCCACATAAAATGAAGAGTTAGAGCAGCAAGTGATGTCTCTCTCCACATACACACACACTCTGACAGTGAAGAGTGAGAGTGAGTGAGCGATCCCACACACGCACACACACACACACACACACACACACGCACACACACACACACACACACACACACACACACACACACACACACACACACACACACACACACACACTGACAGTGAAGAGTGAGAGTGAGTGAGCGATCCCACACACGCACACACACACACACACACACACGCACACACACACACACACACACACACACACACACACACACACACACACACACACACACGCACACACACACACAAGCGCACACACACACACACACACACACACACACACACACACACACACACACACACACACACACTGACAGTGAAGAGTGAGAGCGAGTGAGCGATCACACACGCACACACACACACACACACACACACACACACACACACACACTTGTACATCTGTTTCTTGCTAAGCCTGACTCATTTGTATGCTTGTGTTTTAGTTTGTATTTTACTGAAGCATATCAAAGATTCAGATTGTCTGCGCTAAAAACGATCTTTGCAGTCCATTATTCTTAAAGTTAATTTGACAAACAGCAGAAAAGTAAAAAAACACTCTTTGTGTAGTTTATACTTACTTATGAAATAAGGACAGTGAAGTAGACAAGATGCCTTTGATGCCTTTGTCTTTGCATACACACATATATATATATATATATATATATATATATATATATATATATATATATATATATATATATAGATATAGATATATATATATGTGTGTGTGTGTGTGTGTGTAAATGACAAAGAGGTATGTTTTATGTAAAACCAGTGCACCAGAATTGCCATTATCTTCATTTCGCTTGAAATTGAACTTTAAACCACATGAGATCAATTTATTATCTCTCATACTGTTATGAAGTATTGTTGCTTTCAGGCCCATTGCAAATAAATGTTTCAGAGCACATGAATTGTAAATGGCATGACTCTGATACTGCTGTTTATTTGAAAGATCCAGAACAGCACCATACCTCAGGAAGAACTTTTTGCCCTACAAAGACCCTACTCTGAAGCCCACCAGTTCCTGTATATTGGGGGTTAACGTTTTAGTACTTGATATCCATGATGCAAAGCTCAGCTGAGATAAAAAAAAATCTTGCAGGCACCTTTCTGGAGCAGATTCCACTTTATCACCTTCTAAAGCAAAGCAAATGAGGGCAGAAATGCTATATCAATACAGAGTTATTAGCTATAACTAACCATAAATCTCTGTTCCGCCTGCTTACAAGTTGCTCTCACATTTAATATCAGGAAGGGGCTTTCGAAGCATATGCTGCAAAAACCCAAGATTCAGAAACAGCTGCTTTCCTCTAGGCATCAGGTTACTGAACTCTAGGAACAGTACCCTTCACATTGGATATTAAGGCAGTATTCCAACAATACTCAAAAGTCTCTATAGTGCAATATGTAACAAGGTGTTGCCTGCACCCAGACAGCAAAGTCAACAGTAATCAAACTGAACTGTCTTACTATACAATGTAAATGTCAGCCTTAAATCAATCGTTTAAGTGAAAATTTTCCAGTGAAAATAAACTAATAACCTAGTAATGATTCACAATCTGTTAAATCTGTGCAATTTGGCTGACAAAGTTTGCAGACGACTGCAAACTGGGCGCCATAGTGGAAAGTGCATCGGACACGGATATCCTTCAGAAGGGACTCACGGAAACAGATAGCTGGTGCCAGAGCCATGGCCTGAAGTTAAACGCCAAAAAATGTATAGTCATACCCTTCGGGAAAAACAAGGTAACCCCAAGCTACCATATAGGTGGCAATCCACTAAGCACAGAAGAGGTTATCAGGGACCTGGGGACCCAGGTTGACAGTGGCCTTTCTTTTGACACTCACGTTGCTAAAGTGGTTAGAAAGACCTTCTACATTGCCCACCTGATCATGAAGGATTCACATCCAGATCTAGTGAGGTCATTGTTCCCTGTACTCTTCACTTATCAGACCAATGATTGAGTACAATGCCCCATTCGGGATGCATCTCACCCGACATCTGCAGCAATTGGAGAGACCCCAAAAGTTCCTCACCAAAAGGATAAAGGGACTCCAAAATCTGTCATATGCTGCCAGATTGAAGAAACTCCAGCTCTATTCAGTCGCATACCGTCTGCTCAGAGGTGACATGTGCCTGACATACAAGGCCATGTCCAACCCGGAATTAATGGACATGCTCCACCTCAAAAAATCCAAATCCACCAAAACCACTAGAGCAATATGCACGTTGAGGCTGAAGAAACGTAATTTTGCTCAGTTTGCACTTGTGTGAATCGAAATGACAATAAAGTTTACTTTGACTTTAACTTTGACTTTGACTATAAAGCCTGTGAAGCAGAGTTGTGCATTCTCAGACAAGACTGAGTAATAGTTCATCATGTGTGTATTTTCTAAAATAATTAAAAACTTGCCATTGTACATGATGCATTCTCTGAACTGTAGACACATTGAATTGTTTGCTATCAAATTATTGTGACTGGAGCATATTAATTTCAAGTTAATTTTGGAAGATGTCAGTCAAATAAGAAGTTAAACAGATGCAGACTAATTAAAAATGGGTATGGCTCTAAGCAGTCCCATCAAACAAAGCCTTTGATTTAAAAGAGAAACAGACAATTTTCTAATGCAACTGTAACATAATAAAGAATTACAAAATCATGTGATGAAAAACTCAAGTTCTTCTACAGTTTTTATTCCTTTTTTTTATAAAACAGTCTCAACGCTCATATGATGAAAATATGTGCTTATATTTAAGTGTGTGTGTGTGGGGGGGTGAGTTAATGCCCATAACTTTGCATTAAATAAATACCTCATCTCAATAGTGAGTGTTCCCTGAATGTACTGTAATATGCCCACATTTACAGATCCTAGGGTAGTCCTACATAAATAAAATGCTATCGATCACATTTTTCAATTATACGCACGCACTGGATTCATTACCAAAATCTGTCTTCCTTCCCTAAAATGTTAACCCAAGTTTTGTTGCCCTGACATAAAAAAGCACTGTCCCTGATTTTGACATTAAAGGGAAAATTAGTTGAAGTGTGTACATTTAAAATACATGGCCAGGCATAAAGCCATTACGTTGCCTGAAATTCTATATGCTCTTTCTTGTGTGGACACACATATATAGATAGACACACACACTAAAACACATATACACACACGTGTATGTGCACACGCAAGCTTAAGCCAAATAAGATAAAATCTGTGTTACCATTTTGAATGAGACATCATTTTCTAACAGCTACAAATGAAAAAAAAAAGATATGTGCATGGCCACCACGCATGTTAGAAGTGAAACTTCTGTAATAAAGTGCAAAAATAGACTTATTTTGAAAATCATGTGTATGTGTGTGTGTGTGTGTGTGTGTGTGTGTTCATTTTTTATTTCACTTCTAATGCACATGGCAGCCACACACATATTTTTTTTCTTTTCTCTTCATTGTTTGCATGCTGTTTGTCATTCAACACTATGCACTGACAGTAGTTCATTTCCTAAGGACAAAGTGAAACATTTAATTTGGGCTGCCTTCTGTAGCGCAAAGAAGCCTGGCACCAATGCATGGTTGTCAGCACTTGTGATAGTACTAAGTGAATAAATTCCACCTATCTGGTAAATATCTCTGTGTCACAATGTATGCATGAGGGGAGTGTAGAGAAATAAGGCAGGTGAAGCAGGGAATGAATTCAGTTTACATAATTTTTTTATGACTGGATTCAGAATAAACATTGACAAACAATGTTGTGTATGAATTGAACATGCTAAAGTCTGTGACACAATAAAAATCTTTCCTGTAGTCCATGTGAATGTATGGTTCATATATGTAAACTTACCTCTTCTCATTACTAATGATAAGATTGCTATGGATGCTGTAACATACACATTTTTACAGTGTGCTAATTACAAATGCAGTGATGTGAGTAATGTGGATATATGTGTCATATATGGTGGAGAAATTATTCATATCTCCCAATATGTTTTCATGACATGTACACAATATATTGTAAACTTTAATGTCATGAGTAATTGTATGTCCTGTGTCAAAATGATCTCCTGTCATTGTATACCTGCTTTCTGAGCAATTGCCATTACATGAAATCATGGTTAAATGTAACCTAAATGTTACTAGTGATGTGAAACGGACAACGATGACATGCTAAAGCTGTAACAGCTGTCTTCCTTGCTGCTCATTTCCATGAAATGTGTTAGTTTGAAATACAAGGCACTTTTTATTTTTGGTATACTGCCTCATACATTTACACTCCAGTTGGCAGCACACAAACATGTTTCATTCCCTAAGAAAAAAAAAGTGAAGCATTTAATTTGGTATGTCTTTTGTAGCACAATCAACCTCGTCACTGGTGCACATCCATCAGCACTCTGGATAGTATTCAGTGCAGTAAATGAAGCTGCCAGACAACTGTCATTATGGCACAAGGTGTAAGTGAAATGAGTTTAGAGAAATAAGACAGATCATACTGTGTTCAAATCTAGTTAAATGGTAATTTTACAGAGGGGGGGTTCCGAGTACATATTTACACACATTTTGTCATATTAGTGTGTTATTGCTTAAAACTCAGCTATTATCTGTATTGCTAACAACATGTAAACTGCTGTCTGTTCACTTTCACATTATTTGGTATTAACAACATTTTTGGTAATGTGTGTCAGAAATTAGATTTCTGATGTGCAAGGAGATGTGGGAAGAATGAATGTCTCATTGTAATGCAATTCTTGCTTGGATCATTGCTAGGTATACCCATTTTTTTTAATTATTTTTCTTGTCAGCTTTTTTACTCTGTCATTTTTAAATGCTTTTTTTATTGGTTCTCTGGTTGGCATATTCACTTGCTAAGGATGAACATGAAAATTTTAATCTGGGACACCTTCTATAGTGCAAACAAGCCTGGCATCAGTGCACGTCCATCAGCACTCTGGGTAGTACTCAATGCAGAAAATGCAGCTGTCAGGTAACTTTCTCTGTGGCACAAGGTGTAAGTGAAGTGAACTTAGAGAACAAGACAGGTGATGCAGGATTTGAATCCAGTTGACAGTTTTACAGAGTATAAGTATACCACTTGTCACAACATTTTGGTTAAGAATGCCACAGTAAATACATGAGTATCATAACTATGTTTATTGCAAGAAATGTATTACTGCTTACTATAGAAGCCCAATATAATGAATGTAAATTATGCTAAACATAACAATGATGATATTTACATTAGAATGTACATACATGAGTAATATGTACATCATATTTCTGTTATAACTCTTATGACTTATCACATATCATGAATATTTGTTTATGGTAGTATGTCTTTTGGAGTATGTATGTATCCTAACACACCTTGTATTACACAGACTATGCAACTTCCTGTACCTGAAATGTATTTACAAACCCATACAGTATCTTTTACACAGAAATGCAGTCCCATGACTAAGTAATGTCACAGACATACAGGCATCTCTGAAGCATATCTCCACTTATTGTTACATTACTATAACGCTAATCACCATGTTATCAAGTAAGGTCTCCTGTGCTACTGACAATGAATAAGCAAATTTTAATATTTTATCTTTTTTTCTTATGGGTTTGATTCCCATGTGGTACTACTCAGTCTTTCCAGTGTGTAATTATCAACAGCCAGATATGTGACAAGTTATACCATTTTTACTCCAACCAACCATGATTATAACAAACACCATAAAGCATGTTATTTTTTAACTTTGGAACATATGTCAATAGTCTGATCACCTCACATGACCAAGTCTCACTGTTATATTGCACACTTCATTGCTTTTGTAAGTAATCAGTGCCAATCTGTCTGCCAAGCCATTGCTGTGCTTCCAATTGCTTAAATGCTGCTGGCAAGACTATGCATCTTTTCCCTCAAGCTGCTATATGTGAGATGTGAATCGAGCAGTAATTCAGACCCATATTTCTAGTCTGCGGACATGGCTGTTGATGGTATGGATGGTACTCCATTTAGGACATGAAGATAGGGTGATGAGGAGTCCAGGATTTTTTCAGCACTCTTTGTGAAGTGCTACAGACAGTGGCTGCTATGGGGAGATTATACTGCATCTCAATATAAAGCTGAGGCTTGGAATAGCTTGGCTAAGGCTGTCTCCAGAGCAGCTGACATCCCGCACACTGGGCAGGAATCTCATCACCAATGCATTGACATGAAGAGGTGCAAGGTAGTCCACCTGAGCCAATGGGAGGATGAATTTAAGACTGCAAACACCCCTCAATACTGTACATATATTGACCCATCATCTGTCTGTGATACGGCATTAATTAGCCAGCCAATTCAGTTATTCATCATGTTTTCAAATACCTATTTTTTTTTTCTTTTTTTTTACTGTACAACTAGCAGAAATAGCAGAAAACCATGAGGTGCATTAAGAAAGCCTAGCTCAGTTCAGAGAGGCATGAGGAAAGTATGCATCAGGTTTCAATGCAAGAAAATCATGTATTTTCAGTCCATCACTGTATGTCATCTGGGGTAGGCATACTTTAACTTCTATGTGAAGCATACACTTCTGCTCCAATAGCTTTTGGTGATTGCATTAGGCAGTGAGTACATCAGCTTAATTGTGTGTGGATTCAATGCCCAGAAACACACAATATATTTTATTTTTCATGATATTATTTAAAAGTTATTAACTGCAATACTGCATGAAATTAACTACCATTTTTTTATAAATGCAGGCATAACCTTGGAAAGCAGATATCTGATATGGCACAGTGAAATACATGATACTCTTAGTCATATCATACCCTTGTAATTGATTGAGTTTATGACACGTTTATGTCTTCCCTTCCTATCTGGATGTGGCCAAAGAGTACATATATATATATATATATATATATATATATATATATATATATATATATATATATATATATATATATATATATGTATATATTTCTCATATTGGTCTATGTACTGAAATAATAAAGTAATGTGGTATGCCATTTATCTAATTCTCTGTTTTTTTTTGTTTCCCACACCATCTCTCTCTCTCTCTCTCTCTGTCTTTTTTCATATTATATATTTATTTGTTAATGTGTTGCTGCTGAAAACAAGATAACCATCACCATGAGAAGTAGACTGACCACTGAGGTTTGGCCTGCCATACCTGCACAAGTGGTTGTGGCAGCAACATCACAGGCAGTACAGACAACCAGCACATCTTGCTCACAACCTGTCAGTGTTGTCTCCACAACTCTTGCCCTACCTGCTCCACCGTAGCAGGTACCTCTACCAAAGCTGCTGGTGCAGTGCTACCATCCTGGAGCAGTAGTAGTGGAGGCAGTGATTTGGTCATCTATCAGAAGCTGACAGGGCTGGTGGAGAGAATTATGAAGAGGAGCCTCAGTGCCCAAATTCTCTGAAGTGAAAAGGTGCAGAATCATATTGCCAAAACAATGCCATATCTTGCACTGATCCTGGCAACTGACATAGGAGAAATTGTTGATAGTTCTGAGGGTGAGGAATAGATTTTCATGGTTCTCAAGCTGTACATAATAACTTCTCCATAGTCACCTGCCTGTCCCTAATCATGGCATCCCCCAACCATGTGTGTCCATCACCATCACTATCTGTCTAACGTCTCCTATATGTCTGCACCTGCTACCTAACCTACTCTACCTACTCTCTCATTCCTAAGCACCTTCCCCAACATTCTTTTCAATTTCCAAATAACGGGCAGCTGTCCCACCAAACAAACAAATAACACCCCTTACATAGCTCTCCACTTCACCTATGTTTTATCTTGACACACTTGATTTGGTACAATTGGCAATACAACATTATTCGGTTGTTGTCACTTATCCATGGTATGGTGACTCTCCAAAGTCATTAAATTGTGTGTACAACACTGCATTCATGTTCTGAGGAAGTGGATAGATATGGTGCTCTCCTACCATCCTCCTGCAAATTCCTGTCCTCTTTCTCATGCTTCCTAATCTCTGCTTGTTCCCCAAATAATTTAGTTTTAATCAATGTAGTCCGGTAACATTCATGAAAATGTGCTTAAATCTGCTGTAGTATGAGGATACATACTAAAGGTGCTACTTTGAAACAGTTACTTTAACAGCTCTTAGGCTGCTAAATGTAAAGAACTAGAAGTTCCTATATGATGTGTTGACATAAGCCGTCTGTCTGTAGACTGATACTTTTGCATAGTATCATGGGTTCAATTACAGAAGTATGTCAAATTATTATTTCATGAGATTTTGTATTCTTATCATATGGTTAACTGCTAATATCTGTATCTCTCTCTCCAGTTACAACATTTCTTTAACATACCATTTGAATAGTGTAGCAAGAAAGCATTTGCAAAAAATATTCCATCCACAACTGGGAGACTAAGTAAAGCACACTTATCCTGCTTATGTCTTATTCTTGCTTCTATGCTCCTACCCCTTCTTGCCCCCTATAGCAGACACTTTATTGTACAGAACACACCACACAGATGGTCCTACATGTCCCAGAAATAATATAGTTGCTATTTCTCTCTCCATCTCTCTCTTTTACCCCTTTTGTTTCAGCAAGTTTTCACTGTCTCTTCAATTGTGTGATTTATAGGTTCATAGGTTCATAGGTTCATACTAGGCTATCTGCCCTAGGGCATTTATAAGCCTAGCCAGAGTTGTGTGGCTTTCACCACCCCTTAGGTTGAAGAATACTATACCCATTAGTTTGCCGTGCCTCTGTCCAGCAGTGATACAGAGATGATCCCCGGGGTAAACCTACAATCTCCCATCCACTGGTCAAGATTCCTCTTGAACAGAGCCAGCTAAGTGCTCTGTCTCACATGGACCGGGATTCTGTTCCACAGCATAGGGAGTCTATGGGTGATGAATCTGTCCCTCCAGCACGTCCTATTTATATCCGTGTTGAGGTTTAAGTCTCTTGCTCTTGTGGCTCTGGTGGATTTGGATTTTTTGAGGTGGAGCATGTCCATTAATTCCAGGTTGGACATGGCCTTGTATGTCAGGCACAGGTCACCTCTGAGCAGACGGTATGCGACTGAATAGAGCTGGAGTTTCTTCAGTCGGGCAGCATATGGCATATTTTTGAGCCCCTTTATCCTTTTGGTGAGGAACTTTTGGGGTCTTTCCAATTGCTGCAGGTGTCGGGTAAGATACATTCGAATGGGGCATTGTACTCAATCATTGGTCTGATAAGTGAAGAGTACAGGGAACAATGACCTCCCTTGATCTGGATGTGAATCCCTTCATAATCAGGTGGGCAATGTAGAAGGTCCTCCTAACCACTTTGGCAATGTGAGTGTCAAAGAAAGGTTACTGTCAACTTGGGTCCCCAGGTCCTGATAACCTCTTCTGTGCTTAATGGATTGCCACCTATGTGGTAATTTGGGTTACCTTGTTTTTACCAAAGGGTATGACTATACATTTTTGGCGTTTAGCTTAAGGCCATGGCTCTGGCACCAGTTATCCATTTCTATGAGACCTCTCTGAAGGATATCTGTGTCTGATGGATTTTCAACTATGGCCCAGTTTGCAGTCATCTGCAAACTTTGTCAGCCACAATCCTCCTATGTTTGCCTGCACTTCTGAAAAGTAGATGCCGAACAAGAGGGGCCCAGGACTGAGCCCTGTGGGACACCGCTTGTGACCGGCTTGAGTCTGACATGGCACCAGCAACTCTAACCCTGTGGGTTCTGTCCTTGAGCCAGTTTGCAACCCATCTTGTGACATATGGGTTTACATTTAAGCTGGTGAGCTTTTCTATGATACCCGAGTGGGGTATTGTGTCAAAGCTTTTGCAAGGTCAAGGTAGGCTGTGTGAACTGCCTTACCCTTATCAATGGCCTTGGTGACTGTTTCAAAAGTCGACCAAGTTCAAGAGGCATGATCTGCCCTTGACAAAGCCAAATTGGGTAGGATCCAATGTCTGTAGGTCCCCTATGTCTTTATTTATGAGTTCCATTATGATCCTCTCCATAGCTTTGCAGACCAGGCTTGTTAAGCTTATGGGGCAGTAATTACCAGGGTCCGTAGAAGCACCGCCTTTGTGGAGTGGGACCACAGTTGCCGTACGCCACTCTTTGGGTATGTATCCTGTGGTAAGGCTAAGATTAAACAGCAGCCTTATGTGTGGGTTTAGTTCCTCATTGAGTTCGTGTAGCACACAGCCGGCGTCACCATCCGGCCCCATTGATGCTGTGTTTTTAGCTTTAGAGAGAGCAGCTCTCACCTGGGCATTTGAGATGATTGGGAGGCTACACTCTGCTGGGATAGATATTTCTCCTTTGGGGGAGGGAGGGAGAAATTTTCACTGAACCTGTCTGCCAGTATGTTTGCAATGTCTGTGGATTCAGTGATTTTTGTATCATTTTGGACTAATTCTGAGCATATCTGGGAGTTTCCACCCATATTTATAGGCCTTATGATTGTCTTTTGAGTCCTTGGCAATTTTTCTCTCAAAGTTGGCCTTGGATGATTTTATGAGTGATCGTAGTTTTTTAGTAGTATTGATCAGAGATGTATTCCCTTTTAGGGATTTTGCTCTATCTTGTAGTAGCTTTCTCCTCTTGTTGTAAAGTTTATTTATGGCTGGGGTCCACCAGATCGGGTGCTTGCCTTTGGTGGAAAGGGTCTTGATTTTATTTGGGATTGCTTGATCCATGCAATCCTGGAGGTGCTCGTAGAAAGCATTTGTAAGGGATTCAGCAGTGTGGGTTGTGGTTTCCAATGGCTCAGGGGCCTTGAAGGATACCACACCAGTCTTAAGAAGTGTGAAGTTGGCTTTTGAGAAGTTCTTCACTGTGGTCTTTTTTTGGGGGTGGGGGTGGGATGTGGATCTCCAGTGAGATTAGTTTATGGTCTGATCTCACCAATAAGGGATATACTTCCGGTGTGGAGCATTTTGCCCCCATGTTTGTGATGATCATGTCTAGTATATTTTCACCTCTTGTGGGAATGGTGACAAGTTGTTCCATAGCATTTGAGTTTATGAACTCCAGGAACCTTTGGGCTAGGGTATTGGGGCTTGAGTAATGTTCCCAGTCTATGTTTGGGTAGTTGAAGTCACCCAATATGATGGTGTTTGGAGAGACATTTATACTCTCCAGTGTCTTCAGGAAGGCTGTGTGGGGTTCCTGAGTTTGAGAGGGTGGCCTGTAACATGCTACAAACTGTAGAGCAGTTTTGCCTATGGTCAATTGCACCTGAATGGTCTCTGATGCTTCGTGAGTTGCCACCAGCCTGGAGGTGTGGGTATCCTTGATGAATATGGATACACCCCCTCCTTTTGTGGTACGGTCCGGGTTTTGGGGCCGGAACGCATGATATGAGGTAAAACCTGATAGTGCTGGGGTGCTCTCAGGAGCCTTGAACCAGGTTTCAGTCACAGCACAGACATCAATGTTCTCCATACTGAAGAGGGCTTCGAGGGCGTGCATCTTGAGATTTAGACTTCTGGCATTGAGCAGCATTACCCTTAGCTTTTTTCCATTATTGTTTTCTAGGGCGGTGGGTTTAGAATTTGAGCCTTGTCTAAAAAAGGCACTATGGGGGTGGCAAGAGCCTTTGCCAATATCCGGAAACCCAGGGGTGACAGGTGCAAGCCATCCCTTGCGAAGCAGCGTGGCTTGTCAAGTATGTCATTCAGACAGACATTGGATCCCCTTAGAATGACACCAGAAATTAAGCCAATTATTAAAACTGATCATTTTGTCTCTGTATTGTGGCATCATTCTTGATGAAGGTAGGATACTGCTCAGGTTCAGGGTCATACCAGCCTGGGCTACATAATCTGAGAGCTCCTTTATGTCTCTTTTCATGTAGTCCAGGGAGTGCCTCAGGTCATTCACACCGGCATGGACAATGACTGAGTCATACTTGTACTTGCTGTGGAGTGACCTGAGTGCTTGTGTTATGTGGCGGATTCTAGCGCCCGACAGGCAGCTTACTGTGACCCTCTCCTTGTTCAGTCTGGTGAGTGGGACATCAGTGTGTCTGACTATGGGGTCACCTATGACAAGTGTGTCTGGCATTGTGTTTTGCCTTAAGGGCTGTGACTGATTTGCACACTGACTTTGTGATCTATGTGTTGCTTGTGTTATGTCATGAGGTGGCAGTTGTTTGGGTGTCTGCTTTTGAGGCCTCTGCTGTTTTGGTAGATTTTTGATCAGTGCCTCCGAGTTTGTCTTTGTGTGTTTATGTGTTTGATTTGTAGTTGTGATAGTTCTATGTGAGACTGGGTTTATGGTGTGTGTGGTTACCTTCTCCTCCTGTCTGGTTTTGCCAGTCCTGAGTTGAGAGAGCTCAGCCTCCAGTTTGGCTATATAGTTGCATCTCTCACATGTATTTGTGTTTTGTGGGAGGAGGAGAGGGTTGTCTGTGTACATGAGGCAATTGTAACATTGCCTCAATATTCCCAGATTCACCAGCTGAGCAGGAGAGGACGCTAGCAACTGACCCTTTGACATGCTAGAAGAAATGAAAAAGTTTGCTGTGTAACTGAGTCAGAAAGGACCTATAGGGAAGTGGGTACTCAAGGGGGTTTTAAGCTACTAAAGTACTTTGTATAATATAGAAATGCTTTACCTGACTAAAAAATGCTTTAGGAACAAGTGCTAAGCTTTACAGATAGAGAATAGACTGTTTAGATTACAAGTAGAGCAGTTCTAAGGGAAAAAATGAAGAGCAGACTTTACGGAGCCAGAAATAGTTTAACCTTATTTAACTGGTGCTGCCCGATGGTGCTCTAGTGGCAACTCTGCGCTAAATGCAGAAAAGGCAATAAGTCAATAGTACAGGCTAGCACACTTTAGTGGGCAGCCAATCAATTAAATTAAACAGCAAACAAACACTTTTCATAGGTTCATAGGTTCATAGGTTCATACTAGGCTATCTGCCCAAGGGCATTTATAAGCCTAGCCCATAGTTATGTGCTTTCGCCACCCCTTTAGTTTGAATAAAAACTATGCCTATCATTTTGCTGTGCCTCTGTCAAGCAGTGACACTGAAGTAATCCCTGGGGTATATCTGCGATCTCCCATCCATTGGTCAAGATTCCTCTTGAACAAGGCCAGAGAGGTGCTCTGCCTCACATGTACCGGGATTTTGTTCCACAGCATAGAGAGTCTCTGGGTGATGAATCTGTCCCTCCAGCACGTTCTATTTATAACTGTGTCAAGGTTTAAGTCTCCGCCCTTGTGGTTCTGAGGGAGCTAGATTTTGTGAGGTGAAGCATATTCATCAAATCTGGGTTTGACATGGCCTTATATGTCAGGCACAGGTCACCTCTGAGCAAGCGGTATGAGACTGAATAGAGCTGGAGTTCTTTCAGTCGGGCAGCATAAGACATATTTTTGAGACCCTTTATCCTTTTGGTGAGGAACTTTTGGGGCCTTTCAAGCTGCAGCAGGTGTCTGGTCAGATACATTCCGAACGGGCATTGTACTCAATCATAGGTCTAATGAGTGATGAGTACAGGGGACGATGACCTCCCTTGATCTAGATGTGAATCCCTTCATGATCAGGTGGGCGATATAGAAGGTTTTCCTAACTACTTTAGCAACATGAGTGTCAAGCGAAGGCTACTGTCAACCTGGGTCCCCAGATCCCTGATGACTTTTCTGTGCTCAGTGGATTGCCACCAACATGGTAGCTAGGGTAACCTTGTTTTTCCCGAAGGGTATGACTATGCATTTTTTGGCATTTAACTTCAGGCCATGGCTCTGGCATCAGTTATCCATTTCTGTGAGGCCCTTCTGGAGGATATCTGTGTCAGATATGTTTTCGACTATGGCCCAGTTTGCAGTCATCTGCAAACTTTGTCAGCCATAACCCTCCTGTGTTTGCTTGTACTTCAGAAAAGTAGATGCCGAACAAGAGTGGACCCAGGACTGAGCCCTGTGGGACACCACTTGTGACAGGCTTTGAGTCTGACATGGCTCCAGCAACTCTGACCCTGTGGGTTCTGTCACTTAGCCAGTTTGCAACCCATCTTGTGATGTATGGGTTTACATTCAAGCTGATGAGTTTTTCGATGATACCTGAGTGGGGTATTGTGTCAAGGCCTTTGCCAGGTTGAGGTAGGCTGTATGGACTGCCTTTCCCTCATCAATGGCCTTGGTGACTGTCTCGAAAAAGTCAACCAAGTTTAAGAGGCAGGATGTGCCTTTGACAAAGCCAAACTGGGTTGGATCCAAAGTCTGCAAGTTCCCTATGTCTTTATTTATGAGTTCCATTATGATCCTCTCCATGGCTTTGCAGATAAGGCTTGTCAAGCTAATGGGGCGGTAATTTCCAGGGTCTGTGGAGACACCGCCCTTATGAAGTGGGACCACAGTCGCCGTGCGCCACTCCTTGGGTAAGTATCCTGAGGTGAGGCTAAGATTAAACAGCTGTCCTAACTGTGGATTTAATTCCTCGTTGAGTTCGTGAAGCACACAGCCGGGGACACCATCCGGTCCCATGGATGCTGTGTTTTTTGCCTTAGTGAGGGCAGTTCTCACCTGGGCATTGGAGATGTTTGGGGGGCTACAATCCTCTGGAATAGATATCTCTCCTTTTGGGGAGGGGAGTTTGCACTGAACCTGTCAGCCAGTATGTTGGCAATGTGTGTAGGTTCAGTAATTTTCACATCATTTTGAACTAATTCTGAGCATATCTGGGAGTTTCCTCCTAGGTTTCTAACATAGCTAAAGAAGGCCTTATGATTGTCTTTAGAGTCCTTGGCGATTTTTCTCTCAAAATTTGCCTTGGATAATTTTATGAGAGCTCTTAGTTTTTTACTTATAATGATCAAAGGTGTCTTACCTTTCAGGGATTTTGCTCTATCTTGTAGTAGCTTCCTCCTTTTGTTGTAGAGCTTGTTTATGGCTGGGGTCCACCAGACTGGACGCTTGCCTTTGGTACAGAGAGTCTTAGTTTTGTTTGGGATTGCCTGATCCATGCAGTCCTGTAGGTGCTGGTAGAAGGCATTTGTAAGTGATTCAGCGGTTTGAGTAATGTTTACCACTGGCTCAGGGGCCTTAAAGGAGACCACACTAGTTTTTAGAAGTGTGAAATCGGCTTTTGAGAAGTTTTTCACTGTGGTCTTTTTTGTTCCAGGTGGGGGGGGAATGAGGACCTCCAGCGAGATTAGTTTATGATCTGATCTCACCAGTGAGGGGTATACTTCCGGTGTTGAACATTTTGATCCCATGTTCGTGATGATGAGATCAAGTATGTTTTCTCCTCTTGTGGGGATGGTGACTAGTTGTTCCATGGCATTTGAGTTTATGAACTCCAGGAATCTTTGGGTTAGAGTGTTCGGGCTTGAGTAGTGTTCCCAGTCTATATTAGGGTAGTTGAAGTCACCTAGTATGATGGTGTTTGGAGATACATTTATCCCTCCAATGTTTTCAGGAAGGCCATGTGAGGTTCCTGAGTTTGAGAGGGTGGCCTGTAACATGCTACAAATTGCAGAGCAGTCTTGCCTATGGTTAATTGCACCTGGATGGTCTCCGATGCATCGTGCGTTGCCACCAACCTTGAGGTGTGGGTGTCTTTTATGAATATGGACACCCCCCCTCCTTTCTTGGTGTTGTCCGGATTTTGGGGCCGGAACGCATGATATGAGGTGAAACCTGTTAGTGCTGGGGTGCTCTCAGGAGCCTTGAACCAGGTTTCTGTCACAGCACAGACATCAATGTTCTCGATATTGAGAAGGGCCTCGAGTGCGTGCATCTTGAAATTGAGACTTCTGGCATTGAGCAGCATTACCCTTAGTTTTTTTCCTTTTGGTGTTCTAGGGTGGTAGGTTTAGAATTTGAGCCTTGCCTAAAAAGGCACTATGGGGTGGCAAGAGCCTTTGCCAATATCCGAAGCCCAGCGGTGACAGGTGCAAGCCGTCCCTCATGGCTTGGCGTGGCTTGTCCAGCATGTCATCCCAGGCAGACAGACATTGGATCCCCTTTGAATGACACCAGAAGTTAAGCCAATTATTAAAGCTGATCATCTTATCACTGTATTGTGGCATCATTCTAGGTGAAGGTAGGATACTGCTCAAGGTCAGGGTCATACCTGCCTGGGCTACATAATCAGAGAGCTCCTCAATGTCCCTTTTCATGTAGTCCAAGGAGGTACGTCTCAGGTCGTTGACACCAGCGTGGACAATGACTGAGTCGTACTTGTACCTTCTGTTGAGAGACCTGAGTGCTTGCGTTATGTGGCGGATTCTAGCGCCCGACCAGGCAGCTTACTGTGACCTTCTCCTTACTCAGTCTGGTGAGCGGGACGTCAGTGTGTCTGACTATGGAATCACAAATGACAAGTGTGTCTGGCATTTTGTTTGGCCTTAAGGGCTGTGACTGTTTGACACTCTGACTGTGTGGTCTATGTGTTGCATGTGTTGGGTCGTGAGGTGGTAGTTGTTTGGGTGTCTGCTTTGGTGGCCTCTGCTGTTTTGGTAAATTTTGATCAGAGCCTCGAGTATGTCTTTGTGTGAGTATGTGTATGATTTGAAGTTGTGATGGTACCATGTGTGACTGGGTATGTATTGTGTGTGGTTACCTTCTCCTCCTGTCTGGTCTTGCCAGTCCTATGTTGAGAGAGCTCAGCCTCCAGTTTGGCCGTATAGTTACATCTCGCATGTATTTGTGTTTTGTGGGAGAAGGAGAGGATTGTCTGTGTACATGAGGCAATTGTAACATTGCCTCAATATTCCCAGGTTCACCAGTTGAGCTGGAGAGGACACTAGCAACTGATCCCTCGACATACTAGAAGTAGTAGATAAAGAGACTTTCAAAGGACTCCGGGGAAGTGGGTTTTAGGCTGGTGGGGTACTATCTATAATAAGAGTGCTTTATCAAGGTGCAAGTACTGTAGGAGTAAGTGCTAGGCTTTACAGATAGAGAATAGTCTACTTGGGAATCAAGTAGAGATGAACTTTTCAGTTACAGGATATGCTGGTTAGATCAGCAGTACAGCTCGAGGAAGGTAGTTCTAAGGGAAAATTTGAAGAGTGGAATTTAGATGGCCCGAATAGTTTAACCTTGTTTAACCGCTGCTCTTGTGTGCAACAGTGGCAACTCTGCTTAAATCAGCTAACGCACGTTTAGCGTGTTTTATAGCAGGGGGCTGAAGGGAGCTAGGAATTGGCCCAAAACGACCAATGGACTACTAGTTTCTGGCTGAAACTTCACCAAATCGGACAAAAAGGCCGCTCAGTGCTTCCCACTCCCACTGGTAAGCAAAGAAACTTCACTCCTTCCTAATAAGGCAATGGATCAGTAACAGGAACTAAAAACAAAGCCCAGGGATCAGCAACTCTGAAACTGGACTACTCTAGTTCAGCAAGGCGGGAAAACAAGAGTAATTTCGACTAAAATGTACTTTCAAGTGCAGATAATAAAAAATGCAGTAAATAACTATGAAAACAGTTAAAGCTTGCTCTAGGTAAGCAGTAGAAAGTAAAACAAATATAAAAAACAGCAGGATACTTAATCAGGAAAGCAGTCGCTTTTTTCAGTTCTCTGTAGCCAGGAAGACTCAACAGGACCACGTGGAGCTGTGTCTGAGCAATATGGCTACAAAGAATGCCAGAGGCAGATTTTAACCAGGGAACTTCAAAAGAGCTACAAATGGTCCAAAATGACCAATTACTACAGCTTCTTGTGCTGAGGTCACTTCCCTCAAGGACAGGTAGGCTATTCAAGGCTCCCCACTCCCACTGGTGAGCTAAGAAACTTCCTTCTATCCAAGTAAGGCAATGGACAACACAGGAACTACAACACAGCCCAGGATACAGCAAGGCCTGTAAACTGGTCTAACTAGTTTAGGAGAGGCAGGAAAACAAGGAATATTTTTTGTTTTTAAATAGAAACACACAGAAATGCAGAAAAGGCAATAAGTCAGTAGTACAGGCTAGCACACTTTAGTGGGCAGCCAAACAATTAAATTAAACAGCAAACAAACACTTTTCGACTTGAATTAGACTAATTTCGACTAAAATGTACTTTTAAGTGCAGATAATAAAAAATGCAGTAAATAACTATGAAAATAGTTAAAGCTTGCTCTAGGTAAGCAGTAGAAGGTAAAACAAATATAAAAAAACAGCAGGATACTTAATCAGGAAAGCAGTCGCTTTTTTTCAGTTCTCTGTAGCCAGGAAGACTCAACAGGTCCACGTGGAGCTGTGTCTGAGCAATATGAGCAAAAGCAATTAAAATATATGACTTAGGAGGTACTCTGTGATGTGATGAGTTAATGCGCATGTTTATAGTCTGATTTTTGCATACTTTCAAGGGTTCTAATCCAGATATTAGCTAGGTGTTATTGGCTGTTTTTCTTCACTGTTTGAGTTGTAGTTATTGCCTACATATTGTTAAGAGCCACCATTATCCTGCTTCTTTCAGGAGTTACTTGGTCTCTGACTCCCTATCCCCTTGTCTATGTGTCATTTCTCCTCTGCATTTGTGCAATGTCTGGCACTGAGCACCAACGGCATCTCAGGATAAATGGAAGTACACAGGTTATAGCAAAATCTTGTGAGTTTTTCTCTTCAGCCATATTAATCTTCTGCCCATCACACTACTGTGCTTAACTATATTTATTCAGGCTAATCTTCTGTAGAGCAGTCTAAAGACTTGAAAGTACAGCATACAGTTGTCATGGGGTAATGAAGAGCAAATATATACATTATCCTTTTCTGTAATCTGTTGTTATGTTTTATTGTTGTGAAGAAGGAATTCCTATGTGGTGAGAGTTAGACAATACTCAGATTAGATAGACTGTGTAACTAGATAGATAGGAGGTTCAAATCTCACAGTGGTGAACTTATGTGTGCGGCTGCAATATCAGGTACATATAGATTCCTGAACACACATGTCATATCAACCTCCAAAGATTGGAAAAAATTCCCCTGAGTGTGTATTCCACCATTCTCTTATCCCGCTTTTATCACAAACATCTTTTCTGCAACATAATGTATAAAGTTCACTCTCTGCCCTTACAAGTCAGATTTTTCCTGTGACACTTGTGGCTAATTCTGTGTTTTATAAATTGTGTAATTAGATAGGTAGGGAGTTTGAATCAACCCTTGGTTAGGTAATGCAACTGTGTGCTCTGTGTATACATGTGCAAATTTGTTTGTAACAACACTCCATATGTAAACATCTACTTAAGAGACATATCTTCACTACCAGGGAGCTGCACATCATTTCAAAATTGAACTCTCTTCCATTAGGAATCAGGCTTCTTCTGTGATTCTTGTGCCTAATAGTGTGTTCTCTAGGCTTTGATATCAGGTACTTATGGCTTCATGAACAGATATATCAACTTCCAGGCAAGGGAAGATTTTAACCTGGGCAAAAATGCCCCCATCCCTTTATCCCACTTTTATTACAAACATCTTCTCTGCATCACACTGATGAGGTCATCAAGTGTAGAGTGCACTCTCTGCCCTTGCAAGTTAGACATTTCCTGTGGCACTTGTGGCTAATTCTGTGTTCTATAAATTGTGTAATTAGATAGATAAGGAGTTTGAATCAAACACTGGTCAAGTAATGTAACTGTGTGTCCTGTGTGTACTAGCACAGTTCTGACTTTGACAACACTCCTTATGTAATTTTCCACTTAGGAGACATATTTTCACTTCCAGGGGGCTACCTTATAAATCTGTATTACTACCAAGGCAATACCCAGCTTTGGAGACACAGTAGTGACATCATATATAAAAAATAAACTACATCATAGTTGTAGTATGAGTTATTCTGTGATGCCAGCTGATGATAATGGGCTGTCTAGACTACATAAGTGCAGATGGAGGATGCCTGAATCCTGCAATGCTTGATTACTGTGCGTGAGTGTTAGTCTGTTAAGCTGTGTAGGGAAGACTTCTAATGCATGTAGTATGTGAAAATGTATTGTGTTGCTACACATTTGACCCACCTTTGTACCTTTTAGATGAACATCAACGTATTAAAGAATGGTGATGTCATCAGTACAAATGTGCATGGTCACAAATGTAAAACAACACCTCACGTGGTGTGTGTGTGACATAGGCAATGTTTTCTACCATGCGATCTTAGGTAGTCTGTTCAAATCCAGCCATTACTCCTTAAACTCACTTGTGGTCAGTATGACTGTGAATATGCATACAGATAACAATGTTGTCACCCAGCTATCTGCTGTGTACATGTATGACTAGGGATTCTTCTTACAAAATCTTCTTACATCATCTGATACTTATTCAATTAACCACTGCACACAAATTTATTTATAAACCATCTAACTGCCCTTCCTTGTCTTTCCTGCTCACACAATATCATTCAAGCAGATCTCTGTTCCACTAACCAGCTCCACTAACCAGCTCCTTCTAAATGTAATGAAACCAACCCATGCAGCAGGGCAAATGGGCTAATCCTTCACTGTAGCTGAATTGTCGAATAATCTCCCACCATCAATATGGTCTATCATCAGTGTCCCTCTTTTGAAGAAATCCCTGAAACAACACCTCACCTCACTCTGGCAGTGCAACTATACTAAGAGCATTGTTCCTGTAACTTGAACCACCTCTTCTTCCTCCTCCCTTCCTTGAATCTTCCCTCCCTGCACTATATATCTCAAATCACATTCTCTTCTGTTCTAAATATCTTAAACACTACATTTACTCTCAAAAGTAATGCCTACCTTTAGCTGCTCTCACCTCTACACTGTGTTTCTATATTCCTACCTTGTCCTAAAGTCTAACCTCCAGCTTCTGGTCCAAACATACTACCTTGAAAATACTATCTTACACCTTAAAGTCTAACCTCTGGCTCCTGTCCCAAACAAACTTCCTTGATAGTACTATCTTACACCTTACATAGACCTCACTCCTAGCTCTTCCTATCTCAAAAGGGTTCTACTGCTAAATGTATTGTTATGAGCCTTGATCTACTTCTCTAAGGGCTAGTATTTGCTCCCACTTATTGTATGTAGTCTGATAGGACAGTTCTACCCTCCTCTATATATTCTGTATTCGGATATGTATTATGCTGCTGATATGTAATGTATTACTTTAAAGTATATGTATTATGCTGTGTCATACAGTTCTATACATGTACTGTGTATTAATCATACTACGTTTGGAGTTTTTCTCCCCAGGCCTCCACTGAAAATGGGCTCACCTTTGAACAGTGGGCTATCCCAGTAAACAAATGCAAATAAAATAAAGTAACATAAATAAATAAATAAATAAATAAATAAATAAATAAATAAATAAATAAATGAAAAAGAAATAAATAAAGAAATAAAGAACTAATGCGTACTTTTCCACACAAATGCTTTACTGGATACTATGGGATGACAGCTGGCTCTCCCATGTGTACTACTAAGGCATTTCCTGTGTCCAGAAGATATCAGAAAATGTTCTGCATGCTGTTGCCTTAGTAAGTCATGTGTAGTAATCTATGACTATACACACAGCACGATCTCCATTCTCTTGTCACTATGATGACTGCTTTACGCATCATGTGTGTTTGTATTTACCTAGCAGCAGGCAATATTGTATGAGAAACACACATATAGCAACAGTCTTTTAAAGAATTTACGGGCACACATATCCCTTGAAACAATAACATGATGTCATGACTTCAAAGACCGAAATGTCTCACAATTGTAGCAACACTTGCACAGTGGCACATTCACTCTACACAATAAAGTATCTTGTGTAGTCACATAGTCAGGTGTTCAAAATACAAACTGACAAACTATAAGCATTTTATGTCCTAATGCTGTTATGCATGGATGACAGCCACAACTGTTATACTGTGTACATTTACAGTGGGAGAAACCTCTTGCATTACTTTTATTTCATAGAAATTGTAGCAACACTATCATATGATCTAATGACTTCACACAGGTGGAGTGTCACACCTTTGTTAAGACTTCCACTGTGGAGCATGTGATTCATGCACATTATCACTCAGTGGACTTAAATAGCTTGTGGTTCAGTTCTAGCAAAGGGCAAAATTCTTTGGATGTACTAAGACTGTGCAAACAGCACTGCATGAAGTTTTTAGTTATGTACATGAGTAAAAAGCTGGAAACCAGATTATTTATTACTACATATTTCTGCTTTAAATGCTTCTTTGTGACACAGTTGCATCTGAATGATTTAACTATACATTTTCTCCATTTATCCTTCCCTCGTACTTATATCTACACTATTAACATTGTATTCTGTGTACATTCTCCCAGTTTCATGTCCTCTGCATCTTACTTCATGTAAACAACTGACCCTTGCTTCATACAAGCTGTATGTGGGTGCTCGGATAATAGGTTTGCCTACAGACAAGAAGTTTTGTTTACATTGTGTGCTCATACTTCTCTGTAGTGTTCCGTGACCACCAAAACTGCTGCTGGTCATGGAATGGTGCTTGAAAGAGTGTAAGCTTGATAAGCAGCATACATATTCAATATGCACTCACCATGCTAACACACTGAACTGTTAATGAATCCCAGGGTAAGTCTGACTTTTTTCATTTTTGTTTACCTTTTTAAATTATCTATGACCAATGACATAAGAGAAGTGTGAACATTTTAGCCCTTTCTTGGCTTCCTATCAGACAATTAACTGTACGGTCCACAACTATAAAAAATAAAGTGCAATTCCCAAAGCAAAATCCAGAATCTTAACATTACCTATAATGCTAGCATTTTATGGGGAGTAACCCACTCTACACTGCATGCACCCCCTGATGTGACTGGCTGTTCCCTGCACATTCCTGCTATTTATATATACTAACTGTATGATGCCTATTCTCCATATCTGTAGTTTCGGTATTGTTGTTCTAAAGATCACAATTGGTACGCAACAAAATTCAGGAACCCTTGTTTCTTTTAATAGTTCATAGGTTCATAGGCAGTTACTAGGCTATTGGCCCTGAGGCCCTTATAAGCCTAGCCAAGAATTTAGCCCATGTTCCAACAAGTCAGCACCCTATCCCACTGTCCAGCAGGGACACAGGTAGAATCCTGGGGGTGTATTTTCTGTTTCCCATCCAGTTATTCAGGTTGCGCTTAAAAAGGGTTAATGAGGTATTCTGCTTTATGTGGAGAGGGAGTCTATTCCACAAAACGGGGAGTCTCTGGGACACAATTATGTCCCATCAACAAGTCCTATTGATGTCACAGACGAGGTTGAGGTCACTTGTGCAGATTACTCAAGTGGAGCTTGACTTGCGGATATGCAGCAGTCCCATCAGGGCGGGTTCTGAGATTGCTTTGTATGCCAGGCAGAGGTCACTTATGAGGAGTCTGTAAGAGACTGAGTAGAGGGTCAGGGCTTTTAGCCTATCTGTGTATGGTAGATGTCTGAGGCCCTGGATTCTCCATGTGAGGAACCCCTGTTGTCTCTCCAGCTGCTGCATGTGCTTTCTAAGGTACATGCTAAAAGGGGCATTGTACTCAATAATGGATCTTATAAGGGAAGAATAAAAGGATGTTATGACCACCTTGACCCTAGATGAAATACCCTTACTAATGAGGTGAGCCATGTAGAAAGCTTTCCGTACAACGGTGGCTATATGGTTGTCATAAGTCAGTTTGCTATCAACCTGGGTGTCCAAGTCCCTCACGACTGATTGTGTGCTTAGGACCTTATTATCAATGTGATAATTTGTGGGGATGTCACTCTCCCCAAAAGGGATGATGATGCATGTTTTGGCATTCAGTCTGAGGCCATGTTTCTGGCACCAGTCATTTGTTTGGGTGAGATCCTCTTGGAGGATGTTCACATGGTGATTGATGACAGATCCCAGCTTTCAGTCATCTGCAAACTTGCACAGCCATAGCCCACTATATTTGGTCTACACCTCCAAAAAGTATATCCCAAACAGTAGAGGCCCCAAGACCAATCCCTGGGGTACACAACTTGTTACTGGTCTACTACTTGAGGTGGCTTCCCCTGTTTTGGCTATGCGGGTACTAGCAGTGATCCAGTTTGCTACTCATCTGGTAACATATGGATTGATGCCTTGTTGAGAGAGTTTATCTGTTATACCTGAGTGGGGAATAGTATCAAAGGCTTTGGCCAGGTCAAGGTAGGTGGTGTGCACCATCTTCCCCTTGTCTATGACCTTGGTGACTGTCTCAAAGAAGTCGGCCAGATTTAATAGGCATGACTTCCCCTTGACAAAACCAAACTGTGTGGGATCAAGTGTCTGGAGGTTGCCAATGTTCTTGTCATTGAGGCCCATGATAATCCACTGCATGGCCTTGCAGATCAGGCTAGTTAGGCTGATGGGCCTGTAATTTCTTGGTTCGGTGGACACTCCACCTTTATGCAAAGGTATGACAGTAGCTGTCCTTCACTCGTCTGGGATGAAGCTCAGACTTTGGTTGAATAGGGTTCCTAATGGTGCTACAAGTTCTTGCCTGAGTTCATGTAGGATGCAGCCTGGGATGTTATCGGGTCCCATGGAGGCTGTATTTTCTTGCATTTGAGAGGGCAGTGATGACTTGCTCCCTAGAGATAAGGGGAGGGGGCAGGTACTGGGGATGTCCTGTTTAACTGATGGGGGGACAGAGGAGTGAAGTTTTCACTGATCTTGTCTGGCAGCAGGTTGGCTATATCTACAGCATTTGTGTATGTGGTATGTCCTTGACCACTAGTTCTGAGGAGATCTGGGTACTTCCCTTGAGATTGCAAACATATGTGAAGAAGGCCTTATGATTGTCTTTAGTAGATATGGCCAGTGTTGACTCAAAATTTGCTTTGGAGGATTTCACTAGTGTTCTTATTTGCTTGTTCAGCTAAGGAAAGATTGCTTCCTATTAGGTACCTACTCTTTCTTGGTCCTGGACAGCAATTGTTTTCCTTTTATTATAGAGTTTATTTAATGTAGATGTCCACCAGATAGGTTTACTCTTCCTTGAGGAGGAGGATTTTTTCCTGTCTGGTATTCCTGATTCCATGTAGCTATATAAATGCTCATATAGTACTTTGGTGTAGGTTTGGATATGCGTACCAGTTCCTATTGAGGGGGAGGGGGCTGTGAAACTGTTTATACCTTCCCTCAAGAGGTAGTAATCAGCTTTTGGAGACTGTTTTTTGTTTGATCCTAGCTGGGGGGTGTCCAGGGGGGATGGTGACTTTGAAAGTGACTGTTTTGTGGTTGGATCTTACCAGGGATGGTGCACTGGTTACTCATGTTGGTTAATACCAAGTCCAAGATATTTTCACCTCTTGTGGGGCTGTCAGCCATCTGGTCCAAGGCATTTGCATTGACAAAATGAAGGAATCTATGAGCATATGTGTTTTGGTATCAGTATTTCTTCCAATCTGTGTTTGGATAGTTAATGTCACCCAGGATCAGGGTAAAGGGTTGAATCTTGATAGATTTGAAGAGGTCAAGATACATGGAGTGGGCTTCTTGTGTCAAAGTTGGAGGTCTCTAGCTAGGTATGATTTGAATAGGGGTCTTGTCAATTGTTAAATGCACCTGGACTATTTCCTGTGCATCATACTGTTTGACCAGCCTAGAGTGTATATGTCTTTTATATATATTGCAACTCCACCTCCTTTTGTTTTGCTGCCCATGGTTTGGGGTCTGAATGAATGATAGGATGAGTAACCTGGTATGGCTGGGGTGGTATCTGCAGCATTGAACCAGGTTTCTGTGACTGCATAAATGTCAGCTTCTTCCAGGATTAAGAATGCTTGCAATGAATGCAGTTCTTTTACTTTCCTGTCTGTATACCTTTTTTTTCTCTAAACTGCTCTGGTTATTATAGCCATTGTATATTACTGAAGTTGGAAAAAAATGTAAGAATTATGGCCTTGAGTGGAGCAGAGTCATAATTACTCCACAGACAGACACATATCAATTTTGTCTTTACTTTCCATGTACTCCAGCCTGACCATTTCATTCAAAATATCTGACTTTCACACAAGCTACATTCAGTCACCCTTCAATATTTTGGTCAGTTTTTGTACATATTCTCCTTTATAACTAGTTTATTTGGGTTGGGGAGTATATCATTGCTTGCTGTCACACTAGTTTCTACACATTTGAACAAAGTGAATAATTTCTGAGGAGTGCATACTGCAGTGATCTTATTTACAGCTTCAATACCTGCATATTACTCTTTAATCAGTCTGTATAATGGGCCCATAATCTTTGTGTATCTTTGATTATTATTACTGAAGCTATTGTAGCTGTTTACAGATGGACTCATTCATTTATACTGGAACAGGATGACTGCAGTGGCCATTCACATACCTCTTATGTGATATTTTCATGATTTCCTCTTTATCTTTACTTTGAACTAAATTTGGTTAGGGAGATGAATCTTACATATATTTAAAAAAGAATAATCCAACATTCCTTTCTGTGCCCTCACTTCCCTCTGATTTTATTATCTATTCCCCTACTGATCTATGCTCTTTTTATACCATCCTGCCATGACAAAAGCTAGTGCACACATCTTAAGAAATGACAATAACTTGTTCACATTTGAACAGTTGGATTAGTCATGAGGTGGCACTGTGTCTATTTTTGTCATCTTTATTACTTTCTGTTTCTTCTCAGATTTGGTTCTTCTGTCTTCTTGACCTCTTTTATCACATTGTAAGAATTAATTTTGCTGTTCCTTTCTCTCTCTGTTTATTCTGCCCTTTTCCGCATCCTATTTCCTCTTATTCCACAGTTTTTCACCATTATATATATTTTTCATTCAGAACCAGTACTGCTTTGTGTAGGAATGCTGATTAATAAAGCGGGTTGTCATTCAGTTTTACTTTATAAGATCTCTCTTTTAAACACAATTTGGTATGTTAGCCAAGTGGGACTGCAGTGTTGTTGTTTAACTTAAACTTTCTATTTACTGTTTATGCTCACCTGTGTTTATATAACAAAATATTGCATTAATAATAATTTATTTTAATTTTTGCTCAGTCACAGTGCTCTTTCTTCCAACAGCTGTTATGATGAATTTTTGAGACTGGGGAGCCATAATGTAGGCTTTACTACTTTAAAGGGCAGGTTACAGTAAAGTTATGTTTCTGCTTCATAGCATAAGTGCAACAATCTGAATCTCAGCGCAGAAATGTTTTTCTTCCCTGTTCTCGTTTTGTATTTTAATTTTGATAGAAGTTTCACTGAGCATGAAGACATGGCCTTGAACCTCTTAAATGGGATTAGTTCCCACATCCCTTGTGGGTCCATAGTAGAAGAGAGGGATCTTACCTCACATGTCTGGAGTTGGTTACAAATAGCTAATTTGGGTTTGGGGGTATATCTCTGCTTGCTATCGTAATGTCTTAATTTGATCATATGATGGATTCTATCACAGTTTGAAGGGCAGGTTTAGTTAAGTGCTTACCACTAATTTACACAGCCTAAATGGCAAATAGAAAATCTTTCATTTTAACTACCTCATTAATGACACACAAACATGTTTGCACAATAAATTAACATCTGTTTGGAAGATTAAAAGAATGGTATTTAGTAGGGAATAATTCCATATCACTACTTTTCTGAATAAAGTCAAGCTAGCAGCAGCTTACTAGTATCACTTAGTTGTCCATTTTAGTAGGTAGGTGGGACAATCGCTTAAGGTGAAGAAGGCAGATTCATTAGTGGCAAAGGAACTGTGCTGATGCTACTGTTTCTTTTATGAATCAGATCAGTCAACTTCTGCTTTCATAACTAAATTTGAAATTGAGGTCTCTAAGGCAAGCTATGGTATATATTTCTGTCAGGAGACTGAAAAGTGAACCTAACCTCATCCTAACCTAGGTTTGACAGTTATGAACAATGTCATACTAACTAAATATTATAGAGCTGCTAAGTCTTTATATGAGCTCTGTGGAATATCCAGTATAGTCGCCCAATGGAGAGTTCTACAAAGTGATAGCATGCAGTATATCTTCAATGTCCCATGGTGTATAGGTAATTGTAAACACAACTTCTTAATTTCCACACATGATCAACAATTCATAGACCTTTGTGAATTGCTTAAGGCTGTTCCATCAGCTTTATTTTTAACCATGTAGCATTCATATATATTGTGGGCTATGTTTGTGAATATATCCCACAGATCAGGGAAGGAACAATGAAATGAACTTGAGTCTAAAATAGGTTTATAAATAAGTAGTAGGCTAGCTGCTCTTGTGGGTCATTTTAAGCCTAGTCAGGTTCCCTTTTGGTACTTGAATTAACCTATCCCATTTGATGGTAGATTGTTCTTACCCATCCCATGGCTGATAATTATATATTATCTCTAGTGATAATAACAGGGATCATACCTAAGATAATTTGAGGGGACCCCTGCATGAGGTAAACTAAAGCATTCAGGAGCTGCCTCTGTCCATTAATAGTACAAGGGGCAGTCCTGGGATACATTTACTGTTTCCCACCCATATATTCAAATAATTCTTGAATATAGACAACAATGTGCTTTGTTTTATGAGGATGGGGAGTCTGTTCCACAGCAGAGGTATCCTCTACAAGAAATACCTGTCTCTCCAAACTGTTCTGTTGTTTCTGCAGGAGAGGTTTGGATCCCTAGACTCAGTATTTCTGGTAGCATTTGACTTGCTGATATGCAGTAAATTCATCAGCACTAGGTCAGAGGATGCCTTGTATGCCAGACACAGGTTACCTGTTAGCAGTATATAGAATACTGAGTATGCTAACAGGGGTTTGAGTTGGTCCATGTAGGACATGTTGTTTAGGATCTGTATCCTTTTAGTGAGGTATTTCTGTGGGCATTCCATTCGTTGCATGTTCCTGAACAGATACATACCAAAAGGGGCATTATACTCAATGATCATCCTAATGAGTGCTGGGTAAAGGACAACAATAACATCCGTAGATCAAGACACAATCCCTTTGTTTATAAGCTGTGCAACACAGAAAGACTTTCTTATGACAATGCCCACATGTTGGTCAAAAGTTAGGTCACTGCCCACATAAGCTTTCAAATCACAAACAACTGGGTCAACTCTTATGGGCATATTGTGAATATGGCAGTTCCCAGGGGTAGATCAGCTCCCAATGGACATGATAATGCATTTTTGGCATTTCGTTTCAGTACATAATTTTGGAATCAGTTATTTATTTGGGAAAGACCTTTGTGTAGGATGGCAAAGTCATTGGAGGATTCAATGACTACTCCTAGCTTGCAGTCATCTGCAAACTTAATCATCCAGAGCTATTTCCTATAGACTTTTACTTCACAGAAGTAGCTGCCAAAGAGGAGAGGTCCCAACACAGAACTCTGGGGACTCCACTGTTGACTCTTCTCTTTGTGGCAGTAACTACATGTATTTTGATTCCATGCATCCTATCTTTGAGCCATCTGGCAATCCAGTGGGTGATATGGGGGTTTATTTCCCACTTATTTATCTTTTCTACTATTCCTGAGTGGAGGAATGTGTCAAAAGCTCTGGCCAGGTCATAGTATGTGGTGTGTACCATTTTACCTTTATCCATTGCTTTGGCAACCTTTTAAAAAAAGTCCACCAGGTTGAGTGAGCATGACCTGCCCTTGATGAATCCAAACTGAGAGAGGTACTGTGTTTGGAGGTTTCTTATGTCCTTATTGATTAGTTCCACAATAAGTCTTTCCATGACTTTATATGTAAGGCTCATCAGACTTATGGGTCTGTAATTGCCTTGCTCTTTCCATGGCACTGTATATGTGACTGGTTAGACTTACGGGTCTGTAATTGCCTGAGTATGTGGAAGGTCCTCTCTTTTGCAGGGGAATTTCTATAGCTGTTCTTCATTCACTTGGTACAAAACCTATATAGAGGCTGAAGGTGAACAGTGTTTTCAGGTGGATGGCTAAACTGTGCTTCATGCTATTTAAGATCAATTTACATTGCCAGGACCATCATGTTCATGCTATTTAAGATCCATTTACATTATCAGGACCATCAGTACAGAATTTTTAGCTTTTAATAGTGTGTTTAGGAGATGGCCTTGTGTGATAGCTAGAGGCATGTCAGTTTCAGATATATCTTGAGGCATTGAAGGAGGGGTGAGAGGGGGTAAAGTTAGAAGTGAATTCATTGGCCAGTAGATTTGCTATATCTTCAGCCTCAGTGTAAGTGACATTGTATACAATTAGCTTAGCACATTGCTGCAGTGTACTTTTGAGATCATGAACATAACTAAAAAAGGCCTTGTGATAGTCTTTGGCTTGGGAAACTATTTTATCCTCAAATGTAGCTTTGGTGGATTTTATTAAGCTTCTGAGTATTTTTTGTTATTTCAGTGAAGGCTCTGTCTTTCTGGGAATGACAAATACTTTTGGTCAAAATTCTTTCTGTTTTATTGTACCTTCTTGATATTATGGTTACACCATTTTTTCCCCTGGTGCCTTATATTATGCTATTAATTATCATTTATTTATATTAAAATTAAATAAATTTAATTGCTGGCTTTTACCTGTCTTGGATGATGATGATGATGATTGATAATAATGATAATAATAATAATAATAATAATAATTATTATTATTATTATTATTATTATTATTATATCAGAAATATGTACGCCGCCTATCACTCATCATTTAGAGCAATTCCTACACCACACGTGAAGTCTATGAAGCTTATCATTTAGTATAAAGTTTATTATCTCCAACATTTATCAGCAGGATATATGTTGCTTTGAATAGCTTCTCTCTAAACTGTTTACTTTTAGACAAAGACTTTGATCATATGCATTGATCTTGTTTAATCATGTAACTATATGAGACTTGATTGCTTATAGATCAGTTTTACTGTCTGCTGACAACTATGTCCACTCCCATTAAGCCTAATATAATAAGGAGACAATGGGCCAAATATAGGAACAGATTTTAAATGTTCCTCAAGTTGCTATAATAATAGGGTTTGTGTTGGCATGTGTTTTCTGAAGGATATGAAGTCTGAAACTTAAATGTATATCTTTATTTAGTAATTCAATTCTCTGTGATTTGCCAGATAACAACAAATTGTATGAGGAACGGCTAAAGATGCGAGGCAAAAATCTTGACATTCTGTAAAAATCTTGACAGCTGACAGGTATGCATAAGAATTGTACTCTTGGGAAGACCATGGTGAAATTGTGACAATTGAACCTGAAGTAGTCATTAAAGTATCCTCATGTGTTATTGGCTGAGCTGATATTTTAAAACTGAAGAAGCCATTAGATCCAGAACTCTGAGTGCTAAGCAGGCCATAGGTTGACTCATCTAAATTACAGATTGCACTGCTAAGTGTAAAGATTGTATTCTGTCATGGAGAAGGAAAACATTAGTGGTCATGGTGTCTAAATGACGTCCCAAGAAAATCAAGTGTTGGGATGTTTGCAAGCTTGATTTCTGCAGGTTGACTGAGATGCTTAGGGGACTGTATAAGAGTAACAGGGAATTGCAGGCTTACTTGAATGATGCCATCAAGAGAGTGGTTAGGAGCCTTTCATCCAAGTATGGGAATACCTTCAATCCTTGGAGATGACGATGGGCAATAACAACTGCCATACATTTGGCAAACACCCTGGGGGCTGTGGTGAGGCCATATGGAAGGGCTCTGAATTTATAGAGACTGGCTGCTATTCAGAAGTGTAAGTATCTCCTGGAATCTTTGCTATTTTGATGTGTATGCAAGTATCCTGCAGATCTGTAAAGCACATCCATTCATTCTGTCACAAACATCGGAGAATAGATTGTACTGTAAGCATTCTGAATTGGGTCTTTCTTACAATGGTGCTGAAAAAGCTGAAGTCCAAAATGGGCTTGAGGTCCTTTGTTTTCATTAGAATCAAAAAGAGCTTTGAATGAAATGTTGACCCTTTCTGGTCTGGTGGGACCTCCTGGATGACTTTTTTTTGAGAATAGTGGGAACCTCTTTCTAATGTGGCCACTGCCTGACTGAAAGGTACCTCTGGCAATGGAAAGATTATAATGGGAAGATTTTTCAAAAATGAAATGAAATAACCTCTGGAAATTATCCTTTGTACCCATTTGTCTCATTTGATGGTGACCCATGAGTCTGTGTAGAGGGAGACATGTCTCTTGATGGCCTCCTACAGAGAAAAGCAGTAGGAAGTCTGCAGGAGTTCTGAGGTCTTCAGCCAGAGAAGGAACCAAGATTCCCCTGGTTTTGTGGACATCCTTGGCCCTTGAGCCTGTGTCAATTAAGTGGGCCATGTCTGTCATGGATACCTCTATCAGAATGGGAGATGAACTAGTGTTTGACCTCTGAAATCAAAGCAATCAAGACACTTTTTGGTTCTTATTAAAGGAGTGTTGCTGGACATCGAACTCCGATGGCAGAAGAGGCATTGCCATCTTGCTAACTCTTCTGCAGCTTTTCTTTGACAGCAGTTCTGCAAAATGTAGATCTGTCATATGGGTTTTTTGTTTAGGATGCTATAATGTTGTCCATGAAGTTGCACAACATCTAATCACTGCACCTGTGTCAGCTGCCCTTGCCACTCCCTCTGCTATGTCATGATTCAGGTTAATGGAGAGGATAGGAATTGTTGGCATCATCATCAGGGTAGCTTAGAGTTGCTTCTGAGAGTTAGCTGTCTTTTGATTTAGTAGATAAGGCCTGCTGTGCCAAATCTCTCTGGAATCTAGTCATACGAGTGGCGTAATTCAATGCACACAGAACAAAGGTGCTCAAGGAATACTCCTTTTTCCCAAATCTATCCATTGACCTAAACTTCTTATTAGGGGGATAAATAGGTTCATAGGAGGTCACTAGGGTAGCGGCCCTAGAGAACGTACAAGTCTAGTCATGTTGATCCCAAGTTGACTCAATTGTCCTTGGTTAGATGGACATAATTTGAGGAGTGAGTCTGTGATAAATACCAACTACCCCTGTCCATGAGGGACATGGGTTCCACACCCAGGGTGAATTTGTGGTATCCCATCCATTTGTCCAGGCTGCACTTGAATAGTGTCAGTGGAAATTTATTCCAGAATAACAGCAATCACTGGGAGATATATATCTATCTCCAGCATATTCTGTTAATGCAACAGGCTAGGTTAAGATCCCTAGAATGAGTGACTCATGTGCCATTTGACTTGCAGATGTGCAGCATATCCAACAGGGCAAGGTCAGAGGTTTCCCTGTAGGCCAGGTACAAGTCACCTCTCAGCAGCCTATATGATACAGAGCACAGTAACAGAGCTTTCAGTCTATCCACATAAGTCATGGTTTGGAGGCCCTGTATTTTCTTGATGAATACCTCTGTGGTCTCTATAGCTGCTGTAGGTGTCTGGTGAGGTACACACAGAAGGGAGCATTGTATTATGTTAATGGTATGATGAGGGTTTAGTACAGTTATAACATCCTTAGACCTAGATGCGATGTCTTTACTTATGAGATGTGCAATGTAGAAGGCTTTCCTTACCACTGTGGAAACTTTCTGGTCAAAGTTCAGATTGCTATCTACCTGTGTTCCCAGATCTCATGCCACTGGGTTTTAATTATTGTAATTAGCAGGGAATTCAGCTTTGCCAAAGGGTATAATAATGCATTTTTTGTGTTTAGTTTTAGACCATGGCTTTGGCACCAGTCATTTGTCTGTGCTAGCCCCTCCTGTACTATATTAACATCACTGGGGGACTCAATATTTACACCCAATTTGCAATCATCAGTGAACTTGGTAAGCCAAAGCTCACCTACTTTAGCCTGGACTTTTGAGAAATAGATTGCAAACAGTAAACGGCCTAGCACAGATCCTTGTGATATGCCACTGGTGATGGGTCTACTGGTAGTGGTGGTGTCACCAACTTTGACAGTATGTGTTCTGTTGGTGAACTAACTGGCTATTTATATAGTGATGTAAGGGCTAATCCCCAGATGGGAGAGTTTCTCAATGATACCTAAGTGGAGGGTTGTGTCAAAATCATTGGCTAGGTCAAGATAGGCAGTATGCACTGTCTTATCCTCATACAAGGCTTTGGTGACTTTCTTGAAGAAATCTACAAGGTTAAATAAGCATGATCTACCCTTAACAAAGCCAGACTGGGTTGGGTATATTTTTTGAAGGTCACCTATGTCCTTGTTGATAAAGTAAATGATGATTCTTTCCATGGCATTACAGATGAGGTGGGTTAGACTTATGGGTCTATAGTTCCCAGGGTTGGTAGGTGGACCCCCTTTTTGCAAATGAATTACTGTTGCTGTTCTCCACTCTGCTAGAACAAAGCCACTTCTCAGGCTATGGTTAAAGATAATTCCAAGTGGGTCCACTAAGTCCTGTTTTAGATTGCTTAATATGCAACCTGGGGTGTTATCTGGTCCTATTGAGGCCATATTTTTGGCCTTGGAAAGCTCAGATATGACCTGATCTATAGAATTAATAGGCAGAGGACTGGTGTCAGGTATGCTTTGGGGTATGGTTGGTGAGGACAGGTGGGTGAAGTTTGCACCAAATCTGTCAGCTAGTGGGTTGGCAATTTCCTCTGGTGTGGTATAAGTGGTACCATCTACTACAAATTCAACACATAGCTGGGAATTCCCTTTTAGATTTCTGCTATAGTTAAGGAATGTCTTATGATTATCCTTAGCTAGTGATGCTAGTTTAGCTTTGTAATTAGCTTTAGAGGACTTTACAAGATTTCTGATTTGCTTGTTCAAGTTCTGGAGGGAATTCTTCCTCTGCTGAGTCGGTTGTCTCTTGTTCTTAGACATCAGTTTCTTTCTTTTATTATATAACCTGTTTATACTTGAAATCTAACAGAGTGGCTTGTTTTTTCACGATGACCTGTTTTTAACCCCATCAGGTACAGCCTAGTCTACAAGTCTATGCAGTTACTTAAGTTTTTATACAAGGCATTTGTGTACACCTCTGCATATGAGTCATTGTTTTCTGTGATACCATTGCTTATCAGGCTGTATTTTCTTTGGAAAAGTTTTTTTTTTTGCTCCTGTGGTGGTGACAGGTTAGTTGTTACTTCTAACAACACTGGTTTATGATTTGAACTTACCAGGGAGAGTATCACACAGGGAGGAGTGTAGTGATCACCCATGTTAGTGAGTAATATATCTAGAATATTCAAACCCCTTGTGGGGGTGCAGACTTTTTCTAGAGCATCTGTATTGACAAAATCCAGGAACCTCTGGACAAGAATGTTCTTGCTCATGTATGTCACCCAGTTGATGGAAGGATAGTTGAAATCTCCCATGTCTAAGGTGTTGGGCTGTATAGCAAGTGGCTCCAGTAAGTCCAGGTAGGCAGTGTGCTTTTCTTGGATCATGGTGGGGGGCATATAGCTAGCAATGATGGGGTAGGGAATTTTTCCTATAGTTATTTGGACATGGAGTAATTCAAGAGAGTCATACTGTTTGAGCAGTCTCAAGGTGTACTTGGTTTTAATGATGATGGATACACCTCCATCTTTAGTTCTATCATGCTAATTTTGAAATATGAACATGTGGAAGGCATTGTAGCCTTGCATGACCGGGGTGCTCTCCATGACCTTGAACCATATGTCAGTAACTGCACAGACGTCAGCATCTTCCAAGGTGGGGAGTGCTTCCAGGGAGTGCAGTTTCATGATTAAACTCCTAGCATTAAGCAGAAGAACCTTGAATTTCTCTCAATGGATTTTGTTACATTGGAAATGTTGTTTTGACATTGCCTAAAAAATACATTAGGGGGAGGCAAGTGCCTTTGCCAGTGTCCAAAAGTCTTGAGGAGACAGGTGCAGACCATCTCTGGAAAAGTAAGGTGGCCTGTCAACCATGTCTTCCCAAGCTGAGAGATACTGGCTCCCCCAGGGCTGACACCCCAAGCTAAGCCAATTGCTGAAGTCAATCATTTTTTGTTTATATTGTGCCATCATCCTGGGTGAAGGTAGAATGCTGTTTAGTGCTAGGGTCATACTTGACTGGGACAGATAATCTGAGAGATCAGTCATTTATGTCATCATATAGTCCAGAGCGGTATGTCTCAAGTCATTCACCCCAACATGGGCTATGACAGAGTCATAATGGTACTTGTTGTTGAATGACTTGAGACCATGTGTGATTTGATGGATCCTGACACCTGACACACAGCTGATTGTGACCTTCTCCTTGTCCAGCCTGGTGAGGGGGGCATCTATATGACTCACTATACAGTTGCCAATGATCAAGGTATTAGGTTTTGAAGTGTTTTGCCTTAGGAGCTAATTTGCTGAGACACTGGTGTGTGTTATTATGTGTAGTGGTTTCTATTTGCATAGCAAATAGCATAGGAACAATACCCTACCACATCATAGCAAGTGGTTTATGCTTGGAAGGTCTCTGATCTTTTGGTAGGCTTCTAGTGAGCATCTCTACATATGTGGGCTTATGTGTTGTGACCTCATTTTTTGTGATAGATAAAATGTGTGTGCTGACAACCTGTTTGATGTCCAATTTTTCATTACATGAGATAATGTATTCCTTTTTCATAGTGTAATTACATCTCTCAAATGAGGAATTTGTTTGCTTTAGAAATAAGTGATTGTTGGTATACATGAAGCAATTGCTACATTGCCTCAGGATGCCCACGTGAATCAGGATGGCTGGTGAAATGATGGGAAACTGCCCATCCATTATAGCAGGTTTTTACCATATGTACTATTAGGGAAGGGATTGAGCTAGTTTGACATGTTTTTGTGCTAGAACTAATAAAGTTGCTTGTGCTACTGAAGGTAATGAATGATAAGTGTGGCAACACTGCTCATTGTGCCCCTAGTGCATGCAGCACAGAAGTTTGGGAGGGTTCCACTGACAAATATCTTGGGAAAAATTGAGTTTCAAGGCATTTGCATCTATACAGGGCACTGCTAAATCCTGTTGTACAGTGAGGTGCAATATGTACATTTGGCTAATCTACAAATAAGAAAGCACATAATGAACCTTCTTCCAACAATTCCCAGCACAGACAAAGTTGGATTTATACTTTTCTGCCACAAAGGTGCAGAGAAGCCTTCTTAATGTAAGATGGCTGGTTTAGTGCTCAAGTGTATCAGTAACAGGCTAGACTCAACAGGTCTGAATCTAGTCTATACTATTTAGGTATTGGAACAGTGCAAAGCAAGTGCAGAGAATAAAATAGTCACAAACAGTAAAATAGCTAAAAAAACAGAAATAATGCAGCAATTTGATAAAATACATTTCAAAAGGTGCATGAGAATCATAAAATATAATTATTTTCTTGCTTTTTGCCTTGGATCCCTTGGATTGAAGCAGAAACACTCTAAACTTCTGGCAAAGGATGACAAATGTAGAGCAGCTCTGGTTAATTGAGAACCAACCTGCACAAATGTCAGACTTAAATACAGGTGAAATTAAATACTTTCAGCTAATCTACCAATAGGAAAGCACACGAAGCTTCCTCCAGCAAGCCCCAGCTCAGACAAGGCCAGATCTGCACTTTTCTGCCATAAGGGTGCAGTGGAGCCCTTCTTAATGTGAGATGATTGGTTTGTACTCAAGTGTATCAATAACAGGCAAGATTCGGCAGGTCTGAATCTAGTCTATGCCATCTAGGTAACAAAACATTGCAAATCAAGTGCAAAGAAATGCAAAAAATAATTAGAGCCTTTTTGTGTGTTTCCCAGCTCAGATAGATCAGATAAACACCTACTGTCACCATATGATTAATCCCAGTCCTCCCAGTGCAAAAGCACAGTAAAGGAGTGCCCAGAGTGAAATCCTACCACAAACAAACTGTACAAAATGCTACCACAAACAAACTTAAAGATATAGATACAGCAGTATACTTTAAACAGCTTATACAAGTGAGATTATTCAATAAAGTACTTTTCTTTGAATAAATGAGCCAAGAGTTATGCAATTGTATAGAATTTGCAAATGCACTAAAAAACAAGATAAGCTGGTTAATAAGCCCTCCAGCAAATAAAACTACATTCAGAAAATCTCAAGTGTTTCTCCAACCAAAACAGTCCAGGCTACCGCCCAGTGTACTAGATGGAAAATCCACTGACCTCTTTTGATGTAAATATGATTGTTTGCTAGACTGTAAAAATATATTACATTACCCAACAACCACCTAGACAACGAAGTCAGATCAAGTAGAACAGAAAATAGGGGCAAAATGCACTTTTTTACTCTATGCAAAAGGAAAGACAAATAAATAATTCAGGATATTAACAGCAGCGTAGCATGGCAAGAGCTTACTAAACTCAATTTACAGTAGGGGTGCTCAGCTTAAAATATGCAGATTTAAAAAGCAGATCAGGAAAGGGTGAGTGGGAAAAGTATCAGGGAATCAGCAGCAGTGCTTTGGTTTAAGTAGGCTTCAAATCTTTTCTAACACAGGCCCATAATTTCACTGAGTATTTAAGTATCACTCAAGAGACAGTTTAACAAATTAAAAAAAAACATATGAAATGTGCAGCCTAGATAATTTAAGGCCTTACCTCTCACATAGATCAAAAACACCAGGTCATTTTTTTAAACAGAAACCAAAATATAGCAGGTATCAGAAAGCAGTTCTATCAGTCACAGACAAAAAATGTAGGTTGCCTTATCCAGTAGGGAATCACCAGCAGTGCTTTAGTTTATGCAGGCTTCAGATCTTTTCAAACAAAGGCCCAGAATTTCAGTGAGTGTTTAAGTATCACTCCGGAGACAATTTAACTAATGAAAAAAAAAATATCTGAAATGTGCAGCCTGGATAATTTAAGTAACCCCTCTCACATAGAACAAAAATAACAGGTCAAGCAGATTTCTTAAAACAGAAAACAAAATGGAGCAAGTATCAGAATGCAGCTCTATCAGTCACAGACAAAAAATATAGTTTTTTTCACCCAGCAGGGAATCACCTACTGTGCTTTAATTTATGCAAGCTTCATATAATTTCAGACAAAGACAAAGGCCCATAATTTCACTGAGTATTTTAGTATCACTCAAATGACAATTTAACCATTGAAACAAAACATGTGAAATGTGCAGCCTAGATAATTTGTGTCCACTCTCACAAAGAGCAAAAACAGCAGTTCAAGCAGATTTCTTAAAACAGAAACCAAAGTGGAGCAGGTATCAAAAAGCAGCGCTGTCAGTCACAGGCAAAAAATACAGTTTTTTCTTACCAGCAGAGAATCACCAACAGTGCTTTAGTTTATGCAGGCTTCAAATCTTTTCAAAGACCAAGTGATGGAAAATCCTGTATAGTAGCTGCCCCCAAAATGACAGAGTCTACTTGGGGTCTGGACCAGAGTATCCCTGGGGGACAAAACATTTTATCAGGCTTTCTGGAAATTGCCTCACATGTACTGAGCTCCTGCCATGCACTCCAGAAAGCCAAATCAATGAGTTTATAGTCCAGGGTACTACCCAGAATGTAGAAGGTGCTATCCTGCATGCCTCAAACAATACTTTTTTATCTTGAAAGGGAGGGTCTGTGGGATAGGAACCCCTTTGGTACATAAAACCAGGATATCACCAAATGAGGCATCCTCTGGGGGGACTGTGAAGATCCTTCTGTTCTCTGAGTCAGTATCTGAAGTAGGAAACTCTGAGAGAGAGTCAATGTGTTTCCTCTTACCAGCCATCTTTTTCAGGGGTTTAAGTAATATGGCTTCCAAATCATCACAGGGCTGCCTCTTATCCTGGGCAGGAAATTACAGGTGAATGAGGAGACTCTGACCTATGGCTGCCAAAGTAGAGCACACTGAGACAGAAAGGGAGTCTATGGAAGTAACCACCATCAGTGGAGACTGTGCACATACTGTTTTAGGAGAGGCAGTAATTCTTCCCAGAACCTGATAAGCCAAACCAACCTCTGGCAGGCAAATTCCTGTATCATATAGAGGAAACTGAAAGTGTCCATGGAGGTCTTACTGAACCCATGAAGGAGGCTTGTTCCAATGGGGGAACTGGAACAGAGGAGTCAAAGGTCGATAACTCAGACATAGCCACTGACATCAACAAACTCAGTACCACTACCAGGTCAGTCGCCACTGAACTGACACCATAGCCCCAATAATCAGATGGATCCAGCCAGGCAGGAGTTGAATGAGTTAGATCAAAGGAGCCCAGAGTTGATGTAGCAAGGTACAAGAAACTCTGGGCACAGGGCCCAGTGTGAACATTATTTCCGAGTAAGCAGGATAGAAAAGTCAACCAGTGAGGGAGCCTGGATAGGAGTGAAATGTACAGATCCAACAACTTTCTCCGCCAAAGAGCAAGGAATGATACTCCTTTCAATCTTGGTTTTTAGAACTTTCTGCAAGAGGCAATCCAAATCAGCTTCTGAAGTATTGTTATAGGATCTGAAGGATCACATAGACATAGTGAAGGAAGGTCTGGAAGGATGACTTTCAGTCTTATCAGACATTTGCTTCTTTGAAAACTGTAGTATAGTTATTGTTTGGAAAATCTCTGAATCCACTGGAGGAGTATAGGTTGGGGTACAGGCCTATGCTCCTCAATCCTAGAGGTCATAGGAACTGAAGACTGAGCCGATGGATTGGCCAACATTTTCTTTGGATCTATATCTTTGGCTTTAGTCTTTTTCTCAGCTTTCTTGGATTTTTGAGAGTACTGACCTTCTGGGAGTAAGCCCTTAATGATGAACTTATTCTAACAATCTGCTAGCGCTCTGTATCCAAGGGTTAAACATATTTCACAGGAAGAAGTAAGATGTTGAACCCCTAGGCATACCAGACAAAGATAATACAGATCCTAGGGTTGGGGTGGGGATGTTTGTGGCTACATTTAGTTCATTTTTTTAAATGTGTCTGCTTTTCCATGGTTTAACACTGCAGTATATTAAGAAGACAGAGTCAAATATAAGTGTACTTAAGTCAAAAACTTCAAGGCACTCTCTATTCAATGGCTAAAGAGCCACAATTCTGTAACAAACTTCTATACTAGAATTTTTATGATAAACTACACTAATGCTAATATCTCTATCAATATATTGTTAACCCAAAGATAAAAATACATGTAAGGAGTGTAATCTTTTAAGAACAACAAACAGATGACAAGTAGGAAGATAGGGACAAGTTTCAGGGACTGAAGAGGGAAGAAATTGAGAGAAACAGTTTCAGGGATATCAAAAAAATATGTACTGTATCTTATTAACAATAAACACTGCTACTAGCTAATAGTTGTTAGTATTAGCTAACAACTATTTTAAAAATAGTTTATAAATCTAAAAAAAAACAGCTTTTGTAAAAGTTAGGGGGTAGAGCACTTCTCTGCTGCCCAGATTGCACTGTTTCCACAAAGGTGGCACACACAATCTAAGGTAGCTAAGGGGACAGAGGGGATTATGGATAGGAAGATTTCTTCAAAGGGGGCTCAAGGTTGGAACACTCTCTCTGCCAGATCAAATCTGAGCAGTGGCTTAAGGACCCATAAGTCAGATCAGACAGATGGAATGAAGAGGATCATGTGGTTGAGATTACCAACAACTATAGGAATAGCAACCATTTTGTATAGAACTAGTGCAGTATACAAGATAACTAACTTTTAACAGTCATTTGTCATGACCAAATGGCTCAACTGAGCAACCAGTGTTTATTCCAGTATCAGGTTGATTTATATTGCCCCTTCCCTTTTTTCAAATTTAACAGCCATATAGCCTGACTCCATGTGCAAAAAAAAAAAAAAAAATGGGAAAAAGGGTTATTTATGGATGGATGGGTGGGTGGACGGATGGACGGATGGACGGATGGATGGATGGATGGATGGATGGATGGATGGATGGATGGATGAGCTATTTTTCACTTGCTACACTGATCTGTAAATTCTTGTCTAGACTGACAGAAAGCAAGCATATATCAAACCTCTTTCAATCAGTTGACAACAAAATACAAATAAGTAAGCAATAATATGGCCCATATTGAATGGAAAAAAAATCAAATCACAGAAATTATATTAATGTTCAGTAAGAGCAGTTAGTTGCAATTACTTAATTTTCTTTCTCTATTAATAGTAATTGGTGGCAGAGCATGTTTCCCCTACTTCCTTCAAATCCCAAGACCTGTAACCTGCATCTTGCAAGACATTCAACCTCCATCCTCCATCTCACAAACTATGCAACATACATCCTGCTTATCATGAGACATGCAAAATGTATCCTCCGTGTCACATGGGTAGACAAGATGAACCCTGCATGTCATAAAAGATGTATTCTGCATGTCACAGATACAAGGTGCACAGATCATCTGCCTGCCTTCATTGAACTTGTCCTTTTCTAATGATTTCTTTTTTCTAAATAAATAAAGTCCATTTCCAAAACTAAGTCAATGAATAGATCATAGAGTATAACACACCTGACATACTCCAGACTCACTCAAAATATTTCATATGCAAAAAGAAAAAAGTAGAGTTCTGCAACAAAGTAGAACTGTTAATTGCATAAGGGCGACCAATCAAACAACAGTGAGTGGCATGGCCGAATGTAGCTCTCAATCTATTACCTCAGGAAACAAAAAAAAAAAAACAATCAAGGATAAGGAACACTTTTCAAAGTGACGGCACTGTTTAGTTAGAATGTTGATAAAATTTAAGGATTTATATTAACATGGATATATAAAGAGTATAATGCCTTTAACTGCAATTCCTGACACAATTTGGTGCAATAATTAATTTCATATTATAAAATCAGAAATTTTAGAATAGAAGGATCAAAAATCTTAATAAAATTCAGGAATATTTCTGAAAACAGGAACTGTTACAATGTATGCATGCATGTTTAGAGCTGATTAATGTTTGCATTCTGTGATGATTACTTAAGCAATAACCCACGCCTGGGTGTGGGTAATGCTGGATTTACCCACAGTTGGTATGGTCTGGTCATGAGGGCGAAGCCCAAGTGGCCAAACAAAGATAACCGTGGGTAAATCCAGCATTACCCACACCCAGAAGTGGGTTATTGCTATTATATAATGACATTATTTAAGAAACAAAATACTTACTTTTCTTAAATAATGGCATTGTATAATGCCTCCTTGCTGCCCTTCTGCAGCTGTCCAGTATTCTAGCACAGTTATGATATACTGCACATGCGTATGGTTACGCAGTACATCAGAACTGTGTGTGAAAGCAACGGAGAAAGGAAGATCTCCGTTTCTTTTAAAAACGTGTCTCGTTATGTTAAACTCGTTTAACATAGCGAGACAGCTTTAAAAAAAGCAACGGAGATTTTCCTTTCTCCGTTGCTTTTTTTAAAGCTGTCTCACTATGTTAAATGAGTTTAACATGGTGAGACAGCTTAAAAAAAAGAAACATAGAAAGGAAAATCTCCATTGCTTTTTTTAGAGATATCTACATAACGAGATAACAGCAATGGAGCTCTTCCATTCTCCGTTGCTGTCCAACAACAACAAAAAAAAAGACTTATACTAATGGAAAAAGTCCGGGCGACTGGACCTTTTTCCATTAGTATAAGTCTTAATTTACAATGTGCATGCTGAACAATCAGTGTGCACATTTTGGAATATTAATGGGGGGGTTGTTGTATAATATTATTTTTTTTCCTTAACATTTAATCCCTGTCTTGTCAGTGTTAGTGTTAATGGGGTCTGTCCAGGGTTCACATTGAGATACCACTGAGTTACCACTGATCCGGGAAACTGAAGATCAGTTAAATTCACTTCCAGGCTAACGTGTTGCATTTATTAGATAACGGGGTACAGCATGAAGTTTGATAGTGTCATGGTGTAAATGGTCTTGCAACTCAGTTACCTTATATTTCTTATGAACTTCTGAAGACATGGGTTTGCAGTTATACTAAATAAGAACAAGCAAAAGTATATGCCTAGTGGTGTTAGTTGGCTGATTCTAGAGAAATATCAGTATATACCACAAGGACTTAATGAGTTACCATTTAATGCATTTGATTTGTCACTTATTCCTTGATGTGGAATAGTTCTGAAAACCTTAACAAGATCATGATAAGCAGCAAATGATTTTTGCCCTCCACCAAGTCCTGCAGCTACCTCTTCAAGGAATGTAACAATAATCAGAATTCAAGACTTTTACTTAGCCATGCTACACTATTCAGATCCATCAGAAAGAGATCACTTGTGTGATTCTGGATAAACTCCATTATGGCTTTCACCCTGATGTTTCATTTAGAGATCAGTCTGGCTAATGAGACTAAAATTGCTCAGGGCTGGTTTGACCATGTGCACTCCTTATGAATGTATACTACTACACTCAGTCACTAAGAGATATGACTCAGCCTGATGCCATAGATCACTGATATCCCACATGCTAATATTTTGATTTACATGGCTGACATGGTATTGGGCTTTCCATACTTCTAGGCAGGAAACCACCAGTTATGTTGTCTGGTTCCATGGAACTTAGGTGTTTAATTTTACTTGGAGAACAGGCTTTCATCTCTGTAGTTATACAAGGGATGTCTCCCTTTCCCTGTATCACATTCTGACATAGAACCTTTAGCTTATTGTGAAGTCTTCACAAACTGTTTATACCAGTACATTGATTATGTTCTCTGACCTGGTGATCACTTTTGTTGTTTACTAATAACAAGCTACACTCACAATTTTCCCTTTTGGTTTGCTGATATGATTAAAGAAAACATTATTGTTTTCAATCTCTAAGATTAATTCAGTTCATAGTTAGGGTTAAAAGATTGGATAAGAAAAGTAAACAACATATGTACTTTACGATGAATGCAGTTCAAGGAATATTCAGTTCTGGTCTATCTACTTCTACTGCACATGGCTGTCTCATTGAGTACTAGTTATACATGGTAACTGCACTACAGATTATTATTTGAGATTGGAGGCAAGGTGTATATCATGACAAAGGAGACAGTATTGGACAGAGAATAAAAAATGAACCGGCATACTTTTTTTTTTTTTTCTGAATATAGATGTAGTCACTAATATGCAGGCAACATTTTTAAGTGAGCATTTAAAGCTAGAAAGGCCAATCAGCAAATGTTTTTACATGAACTAATTAACAGTTCCACATAGGAATAAAAATTTGTGCTTCAGTTATAATAGACATATCAAGAAGCGTGAAATTCAATTGCAGGCAAAGGGAGTTTGTTTAGAAATAATGGTACTTGTGCATTATAGCAAACAGCATTGGACCCTGCCACACTTTGTAATGAAAGTAGCAATGTTAGCATGAAAAGGCTAGTGTCAGCTGTTAAGTATCATTCTGTTGAGTGGTTTATGACATTGTAAGAGGAATAACGCTGAAATTTCCCTTCCCAGGGAGCATGCTTTCCCAGTCAGAGGTAATAAAAAATGCACTACAGAGGGCTGCTCCCTCTGAGTCATGTGAAGAAGGACATGTGTATGTCAGTGTTTGGACATCTTCACGATAACCTGCACTTCTTTCCCAAAACCAAGTATACAGAAAACTCAATAAAGTAAAGTAATCTTACAGGTAAAAAGTGTTATTTATTAAAGTGATACTCCACACAAAATGCACTACATTAAATGAGTACAAGCAGAAGGACAAATATCATAGATGATAATAGTACAGTCTACAAATCCAAAGGCAAAAAACGGAATGTCACTATTGATTAATATAAGGGAAGAGTACACCTGTCACACATACGTTACTATGAACAGTCCAACATATGCTCAAAAATTCGTCAAAAATGACATTTTGGAAAACACAGGCCTTGCAACTGAATATATCTGTCAACCTCTAGCGAAACGGTTTAAGACCTTTGTCATTGCAATGGCTAAATACTGGAAGACTTTAAAGACAGGAGCAACTGTAAAGTTACATTTACATGAGTATTATCCCAACTTGCCATACCTGAAGATATTCAAGGAACATGACACTGGCCAACGAACACTGTGAAGCCAAACTCTGGGTTATTTGGGGTTCATCTAACTTATGTTGGAAAAGTACGTTCCCAAGAAAATCAACATCTGACCGTTATTCCTGTTCATGGGTCATACACAGTGTGACAGACTATTAATTAATACTTTGCACACCCCTTTTAAGACTAACATTCACATTTTCATACAACCATACCAATTTTGGCCAGGTTGAAAATCTGGTTGCGATAATAAGTAAGTACCAAAATAATTTATACTGCCCTGTGCCTCCCTGTCTAAGTCAAGTGAGTCCCAGGGGAAAGGGAGATTAATAATATATATGTAATAATATATATGTAGGGAGGAGTCAGGTGTCCATCAAGGGGAAAGGGGAAAAAAAGGATGAAAATTAGAAGAAAGTGTAGGTCCCATGGGAATAAAGCCTAAGATACAACACAGTTTGGTCTCTTTCTCAGTGAACCTGCTGAGATGAACAGGCTTCTTCACAACAATAACTCCTAGCTCGAGATAGGACTGTTCAAGTTTAGCAAAGATGGGGCAATGGTTGGAAGGTAACAAACATATATTGCAAGAAGGGGAACAAGATTCAATTGTCATAAGTCAGTTGTGTTTAATTTATATGATTTTTGGCAGGAAAGATGCTTTGTGATAGGGGTAAATAGCTTCACATGGTTATGGTTTGGTTAAATTAACCACTATTATAACAATAAGAGTTTGCGAGGTAAGTAGAAAACTGGGAAAGGTAAGTAGAAAACTGGGAAATGGTTTATGTAATTATAGCTGCAAACCTCTCATTAAGCAAAGCTGGCAAGGCTGATAATGCAAAACAATGAAGGCTGATCTTTCGGTGGTTATAGTGAGGCTGTTTAAAAAAAGTAATCAGAAGGGTCTGTTGGTAAAAGCTTAGTTAAATAATGCATCTGGGTAAGGGACAATTGTACCACATATAATTCATACAGAACTATAATTTATCATGGTGTGAATTTTAAACTATTATGGTTGTTAAGGAAATGAAGGAATATATATATAAATATATGTGTGTGTGTGTTTGTGTGTGTGTGTGTGTGTGTGTGTGTGTGTGTGTGTGTGTGTGTGTGTGTGTGTGTGTGTGTGTGTGTGTGTGTGTGTGTGTGTGTGTGTGTGTGTTGTATGTGTGTGTGTGTGTGTGTGTGTGTGTGTGTGTGTGTGTGTGTGTGTGTGTGTGCCTTATTGGGCAGTTCTACAGATTTATTCCATGTGTGTAGAGATTTTATCATGTGGCACATGAATCCCTATCTGCAAAGGCTTCAGGCAAAATGGCAGTAGCAGTAATTCCTAAATCCTGGCATTAGTCTACTTGTTGTAGTTTCTCACAGAGGAGTAACAGCAGGCTGTTTGCTTACTGCCTGCCGAATTAGCAGCAGATAAGTATGGGTCTTGGCTGTGGTGTCATATATATGGAGTCTACATGTCTCCCCTGTTGCCACATGGGGTTTCAACAGGTGTTCAAGTTTCAGCTCAGATCCAAAGCTGTGCCATAGGCAAACTGATGATCCTCCAAATTGCCTATTGCCATAGGTGTTTATGTCATGTAACAGTAAGTGTGTGTGTGTGTGTGTGTGTGTGTGTGTGTGTGTGTGTGTGTGTGTGTGTGTGTGTGTGTGCGTTTGTCATGTGTCTGTCTGCCCATTTGCTTATGTCTGTATATGCGTGTGCACATCTACATCATGTACTTGGATAAGCTCCTGCTCCCCTTCTACCCTGAAACGGATTAAGTGGACAACTGGAAAATGAAGGCAATAATGAGTGAATACATCTGTTCTTTTCTTTCTTATAAATGACATAAAGGTCATTCACTGGCTGAGAATGGGGCCATGAGCCCTGATTTGGAACATTATCACTTATATAACAATAGGGGCGATGTAAGATAAAAGTTCATATAAATATAGTTTTGTCAGAATAAATCCTACATAAGTACAGAATTCTCTTTCCAAAGGCCTAAAAATGCAGCTACATTAAAGCAGGCCTATATCTCCATTTTGTATTTCACATTTTACATGCAGTTTCAATGAAAAGAAATGTTTCAGTGCATGCCCTCAAGTCAAAGCAATGATAAGGATGATGTGTGCTAACGGAATGTGCTGAACATTTCGTTGTGTGTCAAAAACCTTGTAGAAGATGCAAAAACAGACAGATCAGAGACAGGCACCTGAAACAATATCTTATTTAGATGGTAAATGGCTTAGAAACCAAGTAAAGGGAGGCATAGAGAACTCATAAGAAATGTATAAACATTTAGTATTATAAGAGATACAAGACAGAGGTACTTCAGATACTCAGAAGATTGAGTGCAAAAGCCAGTTCAAATGCCCAGCAGTTCAAATATTTAGAAGTCAGTCCAGAGGTCCACAACCTAAAGAAAACAATGCAGTTTGCCATAGTTCTGCCATTACAGAGGAAAATAAGTTACTTTTCAGAGCTACAGAAACCTGAATAATCTTAACTACCGTTTCACCCAGTTCATCAGCTCTGTTACTTGTGACAGTTTCAGTAATATAAAACTTGTTCATATTTTGCTGGATTGCTGTATCTACCTCCACTGTATACTGCGACTACATGGGCACATAAAGGAGAAACTGAGATATTAGGTACAAGTTCAGTACAGCTGTGGGTAATAAGGATAAAGACCTTTTTCTCAGTATTCACAGGAGAAAAAAATGGCAGATCAGTATGGTTAAGCTATCCTTCAATGTCAACAGTGTCTGCATGTTTGTTTTCAAACTGAAACCAAAAGACCACCAGTTAATGCTCTCATTGATGTAACCCAGAAGCTGCTAGAGGAGTAGTGGATAATTATTTGAATTTGAGAGCAAATAAATGTTTTCTGAAAAACATGTATAACACTATTATGGATGCTAGGAGCGCAACTGTTGATCAAGTCACTTTCTATTAAGACAAAGAGTATTACAGCTCCTCTGCAAATATATAACATATGTTTCTTTGTGATTTTTGGGTGACTAACTCAATATGTGCTACATAATTAAAATATGATTATTTGCATTTTGACTAAGTGAAATGTGATTAATCATAATAAATCCTGGATGTCTGTGAAAGAAAACTGCACCTCCTACTTAGAGCAGATATTGGTATAATCATGTCTTCTTGCTGAAGGTAATTACATTGAGAGTCAGCCTATTAAAACTATTCATGCTGGAAAACACTATCAGTGAACATCAAAAATGTATAGTGACAAAACCCTTGCACTTCTCATGTGGGAGAATGCCCCAGACCCCCTAATTTATATTTACTAACTCCGCAACCTCACTAAAGTGGACAAAGGAAAAAGTCAGAATCTGACAGAACATCATGTTCAGTAAAATTGTTCTAATGTAAGTGGGCTTGCTGAAAATCCTTTTGACAACCTGTCATGATAACAGATTTTGTTGATGTGGATCTAACATATACATTTTATAGCAGTGTATCACTGAGAAAGAATAAAAGCCAGCATAATGACACAAAGGATAGAAAATTATGTCATATATCTGTCTCTTTGATGGCACTGAACATGACTGTATTTTTTTCTAATTCAAGATAATTTTTTTCTCCAACTTCATATCATTTATGTCATGTGCAGCAGGATATAAAGGGTTCTGAATATTGTCTCCTGTCTAATAATACTACAGTCACCCCAGTTTAAAGTTCCAACCAGATCCTTCCACTAATCCTAAGAAGCTTCTTAAAATGTATTATTCTTTGAAACATGCTGCATACTTTAAAGAAAGCTATTAGCACTCACAAATCCATCCACAACCACTTTCTCCCATTTTTGCACATGGAGTCAGGAAGTCACTTCAACAGTGACAATCATCTAGAACCAGGGTTTACACCTCCCGGTGGCTAATACTGCCACAGTAGTTCTCTCACACCACACTTACATGCACACTCACACCTATGGTTAATTTGCAGTGTCCAATCCACCTACTGCATGTCTTTGGAACATGAAGGAAACACAAGTGAACATACAGACTCCACTCAGAAGGCATCACTGCCAAGAATCAAACTGGGTACTGACACCATATGATCAAACTTTTAAAAGTTTGAACGTTTCAACAGAGATCTCTGTATAGTGCGGAATGAGATGATTTTCCTTTCTGCACTGTAGTGTCATCTCAGAGTTGGTATATTTAAAGAGTGGTGGGTGTGGATGGTGCAGGGGGGCTTGCCCTCTGCTTAAACCATTCAGATAGTTTTTTTCCTTGGTTTATTTTTTTTTATTACATTTTTGAACATTTAACAGTTCAATCATATGGTGCCAACCATATGACGTTCGAACTTTTAAAAGTTTGATTATGTAATATAGACTCTCTTGTGATGTAAATAAATTCAGTGAAGCATTGCTCAAGGATCTTAGAAATAAAACCTGCTATTCTTTGTACAGGGTTGAAATGTGAAGAAATGTGTATAACCCATTTTCCTTACTTCAAAAACTGCATTCGGAAAAAATCTATATTTCTTTACATATGCTATGTTCATACTGTGAAGTTACCTTGCTGCTATCCCAGAGTTTACCGTGTACCTGACTGCATTTTGTGTTGGCTTGCATGCATGCACACACAATTCATTGCACCAGTAAAACCCCTCTGCAAAAACTTCAAATAGATATTCTGATAGAGATAAGCTCTAGTAAAACTGAGAGCTGCACTAAATGAATGAATGACAGCACTGTAGACGTATAGCAATAGCTGCAAACAGCCCTTTCAGTAATGATAACACAAATGCATGTGCAGTGTATTTAATAATTGCTCCAAGCAGCCATACTACACTAACATTTCAATGCATTTATTATTAATATTAATGATGAAAGGTATTAGATGAAGGGAAAGTTGCTATCACTGTATTTCTCAAAGACAGTCCCAGGGATTCACAAATGCTAAAACTCTACGCAGGAACAGTGTAGCAGCTCCTGCACATAGTTCAGCTGCCATCGATTCAGCAAACAGCTGATCTAACATGCATGAGCCTGTCTACACTGCTCCTGCATGGAAAACCATATGGCATGCTAATCACCTCATTTGCTGGTGAAAACCATGAAAATTAGGTGAATTAGTGATCCAGGAAGCTGCCAGGTCTCCGTGCAGGAAAAGTGTCAGTGCAGAAATGTGTTCAGTTACTAACTGAACACATTTCTGCAAAAAAGAAAACGGAGGCATGACTGCGCAAATAAACGCATGTATTCACATCTCTAGGCATGCCAATGGCCAACTATATGGCCATTGGCATGAATAAATGTTTAATTATTTTATAAAATATATTTTTATTTGTGGACAATCTCAGCCTTTTAAGCGTAGTGCAGTGGCACACAAACACGATAGTGCCAAAAATAAAAAAAATGTGAAAATCCAAGTTTAAAGAAAATCTACATTTTGCCATTATAGTGTATGACATGCAGAATCAAAACAATATCAGGGGACAGTGGTTGTCAAGGGGAAATGATCCATATCAGTGCAGTATCTATGGGCTAAAGCAGTGGTGTATGCAAATGAATCTTTACTGTTACTTTGCAGTTTACTGACTCACAAAAGTCCAAAACCTGCACCTAACCGTGTAGGTGTTAGAACAGGATCGTGTAGGCAGGAGGAACAACTAACATGAAAAGGAGGTGTGTTATGCTTGCTGTAAGCACATTTGAGCTCTGTTGGCCAAGTTTGCACTTAGCTAAGCCCATCTCAGCAAGGGGGTGTATCTGAGGCTGTAATATCTTACACCATGAAATGAAAAGGGTGTTCGCGTCCAGAAAGGGACATTTCTGCTAAAACGTGTTTAACTTAGCTAAATGGGTTTGTGCGGCACGCACTGGGACTTAAACAAACAAACAAAAAAAAAAACACATGAAATGGCAGCACTGTGTATATGTAAGCAAGGGTGTGTGTCCAAAGATGTATAGCCATGCTTACCTTGCCTAAATGGGTGTGCGCAGTGTGCACCAGGATTTAAGCCACAAAAATAAAAAAAATACAGGAAATGGCAAGTGAAACAAGAAAAAAAGGGAAATAGCAGAATAACTCAAATACAAGTAATGGAACTGGCAGGTAGAATGTATCATACTCAGCAAATCACACAGGCAGCATCTGCAACACACCACTATAAACTATGCAAACACCTTTCAGTCTATTTTTATTCCCACAAACTCTACACCAATGGTGCACACAGATGGGGAAATTTTACCTGACAAAACTAACAAAATGATAGGGGCTGCTGTTGGTCTCATACATCAGTATGAGCAAGAGGCTGAGGGTGGTGAACAGGACAATGCTGACAACCACCCCAAACTTAGGAGGAGGAGGAGAAGAGTGTTCAGGACCAGGGTAGCCTACCAGGAGCTACATAGTCTGGAGATAGAGCGCTACAGGGTGGACAGGGACATACTGCAGCAAATCGTGGAGGTGTGCTGGCCTTGCCTCACATCCAGAACAAATGGAGGGGAACCCATCCCAGTGGATACTAAGGTATGTGTAGCTCTAAGAATACTAACTACAGGCATTTTCCAAAGAACAACTGGGGATATTATGTGGGTCTCACAGGCATCTGCATCTAGAATACTCCACCGGTTCCCGGATACCATGTGACCACATACCGAGAAGCACATTAAATTCCCCACCACTTGTGAGGAGAGGACCTGAAATATGTGCCTCTTCCACCATGTAGCAGACTACCCAGAGGTACTGCGTACCATAGACTCCACCCACATCCACATGAAAGCACCACCTGGTGATCAGGGCAGGGTCTACATAAACCACAAGGGGTTCCAATCCATCAACTGCCAGGTCGTGTGCAATGCCCAGGGCATTATCATGAATGTGTATGCTGGCTGCCCTGGAAGCTATCATGACTACCACATCTGGCATTCCTCACCACTGTATCAGTGGTTTGCCAGGGAGACATCCCATATGGCCATTTAGTGGGGGATGCTGGCTACGTACTGCAGCTGTGGATGATGACACCTATCAGAAATGCACACACCCCGCCACAAGAACGCCATAATGAGGCACACACACACAAACCAGGATCATTATAGAGGGTGTGTTTGGGATGCTCAAGTCACGGTCCCACTGCCTTGATATATCCAGTGGAGCCTTGCAGTACTCTCCAGCCAAATGTGCACACATGGTCATAGTATGTGCTATGCTACACAATATGATCCTGAGGAAACAGCTGCAGCAGGCACAAAATGGGGAAAGGACACACTGCCCCCCACCATTGCCAAGGCCTCCACAGGCACAGAGGGACTCGGAGGAGGAGCATCCTGAGCCTGCCGCTGTAGGCAGATGGAGATGTGCCCAGTATGCCCTGGCCTTGGCAAAGAGGCAACGCATAGCACATACACTGACACTGTAGGACCCTAGGGACTGATCTCTCTCTCTCTCTCTCTCTCTCTCTGTCTATCTCTTACACACAGTAAAATGAATGCCAAACATCACAGCACTTATACCTGACCATGTATAGGCAATGTATCGCGTGCATCTGACATAGTCATCCCCCATGCACCACCCTCACAGCAGCTGCAGGCACAAGGTAAGCCAGTCTCTCTAACAAATTAAAATAATGGGGTGGAATATTCTGATAGCATATCTATGGTATTGAACAAGCATATAAGGGAATGGGGTGGTTAACTGGGATAGCAGCAGACAACTGACAGCTCTGTGGGTCAGCAGACTGTGTATCCCCAGTACTGCCCTACCCACACCATGCAGTACTACCCTAGTTGACAAATACCACTGCAGTATATGTGGTGAGCCAAATAACTGTGGGGGGGTTCATAGGTCACATGCATAGATGTCAAAGTGGGTGTTCCATACCCACCACCATCCCCACACAGCAGATCAGCTGCAGACAACCATACAGAAATGCCTGGCAAAGGCCCCCATATGGCGACATCCATGAAATCCCCACTTGTAGACTTTTACATAGTGATATCACAGCAGATCTGGCAGTGGCAGTATGGCTTTGAAAAGTAAGAAGTCTGAAACTGCAAATGTCTATGCCAGAACACTCTGACCTGTGGTTGATACTGTTATGCTTGTAGTCTGAAAGATAGGGCACACCACTATGCTACATGCGACCAAAATGTTAAGCAAATATCAGCACAATCTGTGCAGATGTGTATCGTGTACAGTCGTTTCACACACCCCCCCCATAGTCCCATAAAAATGCAGTAACATGTTCCTAGACTTAAGCAGCATCCAGCTGTCACCCAGACTGATGCACAATAGTAATAGAAAGCAATTGTCAGTAACATCCACAGTCAACTTACTGGTGCCATCCCAAGGTTGTCTCCTGCCGGCAACCTGGGAACATATGATTATCAGAATGCACTGCCCTGCCACAGATGGCCTGCATCTGTCACACCTGGCCTACAGGCCTCTGGCAAATGCCTATGCCTCACCCACAGTGCCCTTTACGGAGTGTCATGGGGTCCATAACACCAACATAACCCAGTCCACAAAATGCAAAGAAAGGCCATGCTGACAACTACTAGGAGCAACCCTGCCAGCCTCAGAAAGCCAGAAATTGGGTCAAAGCCATGAATAATGGGGTGATCAAGCTCCAAAGAGAAGGACACCTGTGAAATACTGCTCAAATAATGTTATAAAGTTGATGGAATGATTTGTAGTAGCATGGAATGTCTGATGGGTACGAAGTCTGAAACTGCAATGTCAACTGTCAGTAATATCTGACTTTAACCCTGAGTGACTTGCAAAACACTTTCTCCAGAAAACCAAACTTGTTTGGGTAACCAACAAGATATATGAGTCATGGATGTGGACATTCTGTTATACTCCAAACAGTCGACAGGCAGGGCTAGGAGTTTAAACATGGGAATGCACTCACTGCAGGCAGGCCTAACCCTGGAAGATGGTGACACGTCTGCACCCACAGAACCCTGGGCCACAGCCAAGGGGAGTAACACATTCCTCCCTGATCACTCATCCTATGCAACATCCTGACCCCAACATGTGGCCATCCAAGTAAAATGAGGTGGGCCATACATATATGTGTGACAAACACACACCTTCAGGCTAGTGAAACAGTCTGACACACACAAGACCCTCCAAGTGCAGTCAACCATTGAGGAGAGCCCAATGCAAAGTACTGGTAGCTATAGGCAAACATATCTGTGCAGGACCCCCCCACATATCCTATCCCCTACAACTGGAGTCTGCCTGTCACCCTGAACCTCTCTGACTTAAAATACCCAGCTGTGGACTGGCCAGATTATAAATGCACAGAGATTCCACCATTGTAATATATCACCAAGGTGCTGGACAATTTCCACAGCAGCAGTAGTCAATTGCTTGTAGGCACACCTCTCAACAGGCTGGAGAGTGCAAGAATGCATAGCATTTGGTCCATAAACCTTGTGTGTGCATCATCCAGCCTGTATTCCTCTAGTAAATCACTGTGATGATCTGAGGAGGCATGTCACCAGGTACTGAAACAGTACATAACAGTGTCAAATGGCATACATGACAGATGTCTGCTAAAACCAGCCTGTAACCCTTGCAACCCATACATTACTGAGAGAAATTGTCCCAATCATTGTATGGCCCATTGTCCCCACATTTTGATAGGCTATATCCAGATATCCTGCACCAACAGATTGAGAGGTATGGCCGTAGCGCAAAACAAACCAGACTAGAGTACAACATATACTATAGAAGGACACACTGGGAATGCTCATACAATTAGAGAAATGTCAGCAGGATCTAGGAATGAACAGGCCTTCCCCAACCAGTGCACTTTCCTTTGCCCCACCTTAGCAGTCCTGAAGATGTTTGTCACCATAGAAGTCACTTTTGTTAGGCTTAGCCCCATAAGCTCTGGGGCATGTGTGATAACTGCATAACACTATAGTACCAATAACTAGTTAGGTAGGAGCTCTAATCTCAGTCTGGACAAAGAAAAAAGTGTGTGTGTGTGTGTGTGTGTGTGTGTGTGTGTGTGTGTGTGTGTGTGTGTGTGTGTGTGCGTGTGCGTGTGTGTGTGTGTGTGTGTTCACAACTAAAAGCTTTTGGGTCCATTCAAAGCCAGTACACGTCTCCTTTTCTTACTTTAGCAATCCTGCAGGTATCAGTCATCTCAAAAGTCCCTTCCAGCAGACCTCAGCCCTCAGCCCCATAAGCTCTGTGGCATGTGCGATAACTGCATAACATGATAGTACAAATAACTAGTTAGGTAGGAGTTCTAATCTCAGTCCTAGCAAATGTAAAAGTGTGTGTGTGTGTGTGTGTGTGTGTGTGTGTGTGTGTGTGTGTGTGTGTGTGTGTGTGTGTGTGTGTGTGTGTGTGTGTGTGTGTGTGTGTGTGTGTGTGTGTGTGTTCACAACTAAATGTTTTGGGGTCCATTCAAACCCAATACACCTCCCTTTTCCCTATTTTAGCAGTCCTGCAGCTATCATGCATCTTAGATTTGCCTTCCATCAGGCCTCAGCCCCATAAACTCTGTGGCATGTGTGATAACATCATAACATGATAATACAAATAACTAGGTAGGTAGGAGTCCATCCCAGCAAATGTTTCTGTGTGTGTTTCTGTGTGTGTGTGTGTGTGTGTGTGTGTGTGTGTGTGTGTGTGTGTGTGTGTGTGTGTACAAGAATGCGGGAGTTGTGTGTTTGTTTATGGGTGATACAGTTTTATGCCATTCCCACCCACAACACTTCACAGTGCCCCATCTTATCAGTCCAGATGATGTCAGTCCCTTATCAGCAATCCTGGCCAGCTGTCAGCTCTGCAAGTTGAGTAGTACATGTGATAAATGCTTAACACTATAATACAAATGACAAGTTTGGCAGGGGTTCTACTCTTGTATCCAGCAAATGTGTGTGTGGGTAAGTATGTTTGTTAGTAGAAGTATTTTGAAATGTTTCCCACCCACTGCCCTACTTTATCAGTCCTGCTGATGTCATTCCCCATATCAGCACCTTTGGTCAACTCTTAGCCCAGCAAGCTCTGTAGCGTGTGTGGTAACTGTGTAATGCTATGGTGCAAAGCACTAATTAGGTAGGGGTTCTACTCTTACATCTGGCAAGTGTGTGTCTGTTTGTAGGACAAAGAATTTTGATAAGTTTAACACCCACTGCACTACTTTATCAGTCCTGCTGATGTCATTCCCTTATAGGTTCATAGGTTCGTACTAGGCTATCTGCCTTAAGGCATTTATAAGTCTAGCCAGAGTGTATGTGGCTTACACCACCCCTTAGGATGAGAATACTACGCCCTTTTAGGGTTTAGTTTACCATGCCTCTGTCTAGTAGTGACACAGAGATGACCCCCGGGGTAAACCTACGATCTCCCATCCTCTCGTCAAGATTTCTCTTGAATAGAGTCAGTGAGGGGCTCTGCCTAACATGGACTGGGATTCTGTTCCAGAGTGTAGGGAGCCTCTGGGTTATGAATCTGTCCCTCCAGCACGTCCTATTTATTTCTGTGTTGAGGTTTAAGTCACTTGTTCTCATGGCTCTGATGGATTTGGATTTTCTGAGGTGGAGCATGTCCATTAATTCAGGATTGGACATGGCCTTGTACGTCAGGCACAGATCACCTCTGAGTAGGCGGTATGCGACTGAATAGAGCTGGAGTTTTTTCAGTCGGGCAGCATATGACATATGTTTAAGACCCTTTATCCTCTTGGTGAGGAACTTCTGGGGTCTTTCCAACTGCTGCAGGTGTCGGGTGAGATACATCCCAAATGGGGCATTGTACTCAATCATTGGCCTGATAAGAGAAGAGTACAGGGGCACAATGACCTCTCTTGATCTAGATGTGAAACCCTTCATGATAAGGTGGGCAATATAGAAGGTCTTCCTAACCACTTTGGCAATGTGAGTGTCAAATGAGAGGTTACTATCAACCTGGGTCCCTAGGTCCCTGATTACCTGTTCCGTACTTAATGGATTACCGCCTATGTGGTAATTTGTCGGTACCTTGTTTTTCCCAAAGGGTATGACTATACATTTTTTGGCGTTCAGCTTAAGGCCATGGCTCTGGCACCAATTATCCGTTTCTATGAGGCCTCTCTGAAGGATGTTTGTGTCTGCTGGAGTATCAATTATGGCGCCCAGTTTGCAGTCATCTGTGAACTTTGTCAGCCACAATCCTCCTATGTTTGCCTGTACCTCGGAAAAATAAATGCCGAACAAGAGGGGTCCCAGTACTGAGCCCTGTGGGACACCGCTTGTGACCGGCTTAGAGTCTGACATAGCTCCAGCAACTCTGACCCTGTGGGTTCTGTCCTTGAGCCAGTTTGCAACCCATCTTGTGACATATGGGTTTACATTTAAGCTGGTAAGTTTGTCTATGATGCCCGAGTGGGGTATTGTGTCAAAGGCTTTTGCAAGGTCAAGGTAGGCTGTGTGAACTGCCTTACCCTCATCAATGGCCTTAGTGACTGTTTCAAAAAAGTCGACCAAGTTCAAAAGGCAGGATCTGCCCTTGACAAAGCCAAATTGAGTAGGATCCAATGTCTATAGGTCCCCAATGTCTTTGTTTATGAGTTCCATAATGATCCTCTCCATAGCTTTGCAGACCAGGCTCGTCAAGCTTATGGGCGGTAATTTCAGGGTCCGTAGAAGCACCGCCTTTGTGAAGTGGGACCACTGTTGTCATCGCCACTCTTTGGGTACGTATCCTGTAGTAAGGCTAAGATTAAACAGCAGCCTTATGTGTGGGTTTAGTTTCTCTTGTAGTTCATGTAGCACACAGCCTGGGACACCATCCGGTCCCATTGATGCTGTGTTTTAGCTTTAGAGAGGTGGCTCTCACCTGGGCATCTGAGATGTTAGGGAGGCTACACTCTGCTGGGATAGTTATTTCTCCTTTTGGGGAGGGAGGAGAAATTTGCACTGAACCTGTCTGCCAGAATGTTGGCAATGTCAGTGGGTTCAGTGTATTTTGTGTCATTTTGGACTAACTCTGAGCATATCTGGGAGTTTCCACCCAGGTTTCTAACATAGCTAAAGAAGGCCTTGTGATTGTCTTTTGTGTCTTTTGTGATTTTTCTCTCAAAGTTGGCCTTGGATGATTTTATGAGTGATCGTAGTTTTTCCCTAGTACTGATCAGAGATGCCTTCCCTTTTAGGGATTTTGCTCTGTCATGTAGTAGCTTCCTCCTCCTGTTGTAAAGTTTGTTTATGGCTGGGGTCCACCAGACCAGGCGCCTGCCTTTGGGGAAATGGGTCTTGGTTTTATTTGGGATTGCATGATCCATGCATTCTTGAAGGTGCCCATAGAAGGCATTTGCAAAGGATTCAGCAGTGTGGGTTGTGGTTTCCACTGGCCCAGGGGCCTTGAAGGATACCACTTCAGTCTTGAGAAGTGTGAAGTTTGCTTTTGAGAAGTTCTTCACTGTGGTCTTTTGTGCAGGGGGTGGGGGCGGGATGTGGATTTCCAGTGAGATTAATTTATGGTCTGATCTTACCAAAGAGGGATATACTTCCGGTGTGGAGCATTTTGTCCCCATGTTTGTGATGATCAGGTCTAGTATATTGTCTCCTCTTGTGGGAGTGGTGACTAGTTGTTCCTTGCATTTGAGTTTATGAATTCTAGGAACCTTTGGGCTAGGTTGTTGGGGCTTGAGTAATGTTCCCAGTCTATGTTTGGGTAGTTGAAGTCTCCCAAAATGATGGTATTTGGAGAGACATTCATACTCTCCAGTGTCTTCAGGAAGGCTGTGTGGGGTTCCTGAGTTTGAGAGGGTGGTCTGTAGCATGCTACAAACTGTAAGGCAGTTTTGCCTATGATTAGTTGCACCTGGATAGTCTCCGATGCTTCGTGCGTTGCCACTAACCTGGAGGTGTGGGTATCTTTGATGAAAATGGATACTCCCCCTCCTTTTGTGGTTCGGTCCAAGTTTTGGGGCCGGAAAGCATGATATGAGGTAAAACCTGATAGTGCTGGGGTGCTCTCAGGAGCCTTGAACCAGGTTTCAGTCACTGCACAGACATCGATGTTCTCCATACTGAGGAGGGCTTCGAGGGCTTGCATCTTGAGGTTTAGACTTCTGGCATTGAGCAGCATTACCCTTAGTTTTTTTCCACTTGTGTTTTCTAGGGAGGTAGGTTTGTCATTTGAGCATTGCCTAAAAAAGGCACTATGGGGGTGGCAAGAACCTTGGCCAATATCCGGAAGCCCAGAGGTGACAGGTGCAAGCCATCCCTTGCGAAGCAGCGTGGCTTGTCAAGCATGTCATCCCAAGCAGACAGACATTGGATCCCCTTAGAATGACACCAGTAATTAAGCCAATTGTTAAAACTGATCATTTTGTCTTTGTACTGTGGCATCATTCTTGGTGAGGGTAAGATGCTGCTCAGGGTCAGGGTCATACCGGCCTGGGCTACATAATCAGAGAGCTCCTCTATGTCTCTTTTCATGTAGTCCAGGAGGAGTCGTCTCAGATCGTTCACACCGGCATGTACAATGACTGAGTCATATTTGTACTTGCTGTGGAGTGACCTGAGTGCTTGTGTTATGTGGCAGATTCTAGCTCCCGACAGGCAGCTTACTGTGACCTTTCCTTGTTCAGTCTGGTGGCGGGACGTCAGTGTGTCTGACTATGGAGTCACCTATTACAAGTGTGTCTGGCATGTTGTTTGGCCTTAAGGGCTGTGACTGTTTAGCACACTGACTTTGTGAACTATGTGTTGCATGTGCTATGTCTTGAGGTGGTGGTTGCTTGGGTGTCTGCTTTGGAGGCCTCTGTTGTTTTGGTAGATTTTTAATCAGCGCCTCCAAGTATGTTTTTGTGTGTTTATGTGTTTGGTTTGCTGTTGTGATAGTTCAATGTGAGACTGGGTTTGTGGTGTGCGTGGTTACCTTCTCCTCCTGACTGGTCTTGCCAGTACTGAATTGAGAGAGCTCACCCTCCAGTTTGGCTATATAGTTGCATCTCTCTCATATATTTGTATTTGTTGGGAGGAGGAGAGGGTTGTCTGTGTACATGAGGCAATTGTAACATTGCCTCAAGATTCCCAGATTCACCAGCTGAAGAGGAGTGGGCGCCAGCAACTGACCCTTCGACATGCTAGAAATAGTGAAAAAGACTGCTGTGTAACTGAGTCAGAAAGGACCTATAGGGAGATGTGTACTCAACAGATTTTAGGTGAATGAAGTACTTTCTTTTGTTTAAGAGTGCTTTACCTGTAAAAAAAATGCTTTAGGAGCAAGTGCTGAGCTTTTCAGATAGAGTATAGGCTGTTTAGATTGCAAGTAAAACAGTTCTAAGGGAAAAATTGAAGAGCAGACTTGGCGCAGCCAGAAAAAGTTTAACCTTGTTTAACCAAGTTTAATCTTGTTTAACTGGCGCTGCGCTATGCGCACGACCGCTCAAAGCCGTGCAAAGGCGGATTTTAAGCAGTGAACTACAAAAGAGCTAGGAATGGTCCCAAACAACCAATTACTACAGCTTCTTGTGCTGAGGTCACTTCCCCCAAGGACAGGTAGGCTGCTCAAGGCTCCCCACTCCCACTGGTGAGCAAAGAAACTTCCTTCTATCCAAGTAAGGTAATGGACAACACAGGAACTACACCACAGCCCAGAATACAGCAATGCCTGTATACTGGTCTAAACTAGTCGAGAAAGGCGGGAAAACAAGGATTATTTTTTGTTTTTTGTTTTGTAGAAATACACAGAAAATGCAGAGACAGTGATAAATTAGTTACACAGGCTAGCACACTTTAGTGGGCAGCCTCCACAGTTAAATTAAACAAACAAACAAGCAAACTTTCGATTAAATTCGACTAAATGTAACTTTAAGTGCAGATTTAAAAATAAATGCAGTAATCAGAAAAAACAGTTCAGACTAGTTTAAAGTAAGCAACAGAAGCTATTTCCAGTGAAAAAAGCAAATATACTTAAATCCAGAAGGTAGTCGCTTTTTCGAGTTCCTTGCTGCTAGGACCACTCTGTAAACCCACGTGGAGCTTGTCTGAGCAGTATAGCCAGAAAAAAATGCCCAGAGGCGGATTTTAAGCAGTGAACTACAAAAGAGCTAGGAATGGTCCCAAACAACCAATTACTACAGCTTCTTGTGCTGAGGTCACTTCCCCCAAGGACAGGTAGGCTGCTCAAGGCTCCCCACTCCCACTGGTGAGCAAAGAAACTTCCTTCTATTCAAGTAAGGTAATGGACAACACAGGAACTGCACCACAGCCCAGAATACAGCAATGCCTGTATACTGGTCTAAACTAGTCGAGAAAGGCAGGAAAACAAGGATTATTTTTTGGGGTTTTTTTTGGAGAAATACACAGAAAATGCACAGACAGTGATAAATTAGTTACACAGGCTAGCACACTTTAGTGGGCAGCCTCCACAGTTAAATTAAACAAACAAACAAGCAAACGTTCGATTAAATTCGACTAAATGTAACTTTAAGTGAAGATTTAAAAATAAATGCAGTAATCAGAAAAAAAAACAGTTCAGGCTAGTTTAAAGTAAGCAACAGAAGCTATTTCCAGTGGAAAAAAAGCAAATATACTTAAATCCAGAAGGTAGTCACTTTTTCGAGTTCCTTGCTGCTAGGACCACTCTGTAAACCCACGTGGAGCTTGTCTGAGCAGTATAGCCAGAAAAAAACGCCCAGAGGTGGATTTTAAGCAGTGAACTACAAAAGAGCTAGGAATGGTCCCAAACAACCAATTACTACAGCTTCTTGTGCTGAGGTCACTTCCCCCAAGGACAGGTAGGCTGCTCAAGGCTCCTCACTCCCACTGGTGAGCAAAGAAACTTCCTTCTATCCAAGTAAGGTAATGGACAACACAGGAACTACACCACAGCCCAGAATACAGCAATGCCTGTATACTGGTCTAAACTAGTCGAGAAAGGCGGGAAAACAAGGATTATTTTTTTGGTTTTTTTGGGTTTTTTTGTAGAAATACACAGAAAATGCAGAGACAGTGATAAATTAGTTACACAGGCTAGCACACTTTCGTGGGCAGCCTCCACAGTTAAATTAAACAAACAAACAAGCAAACTTTCGATTAAATTCAACTAAATGTAACTTTAAGTGCAGATTTAAAAATAAATGCAGTAATCAGAAAAAAAACAGTTCAGACTAGTTTAAAGTAAGCAACAGAAGCAATTTCCAGTGAAACAAAAGCAAATATACTTAAATCCAGAAGGTAGTCGCTTTTTCGAGTTCCTTGCTGCTAGGACCACTCTGTAAACCCACGTGGAGCTTGTCTGAGCAGTATAGCCAGAAAAAAATGCCCAGAGGCGGATTTTAAGCAGTGAACTACAAAAGAGATAGGAATGGTCCCAAACAACCAATTACTACAGCTTCTTGTGCTGAGATCACTTCCCCCAAGGACAGGTAGGCTGCTCAAGGCTCCCCACTCTCACTGTTGAGCAAAGAAACTTCATTCAATCCAAGTAAGGTAATGGACAACACAGGAACTGCACCACAGCCCAGAATACAGCAATGCCTGTATACTGGTCTAAACTAGTCGAGAAAGGCGGGAAAACAAGGATTATTCTTTTGGTTTTTTTTTGGTTTTTTTTGTAGAAATACACAGAAAATGCAGAGACAGTGATAAATTAGTTACACAGGCTAGCACACTTTAGTGGGCAGCCTCCACAGTTAAATTAAACAAACAAACAAGCAAACTTTCAATTAAATTCGACTAAATGTAACTTTAAGTGCAGATTTAAAAATAAATGCAGTAATCAGAAAAAAACAGTTCAGACTAGTTTAAAGTAAGCAACAGAAGCTATTTCCAGTGGAAAAAAGCAAATATACTTAAATCCAGAAGGTAGTCGCTTTTTCGAGTTCCTTGCTGCTAGGACCACTCTGTAAACCCACGTAGAGCTTGTCTGAACAGTATAGCCAGAAAAAAACGCCCAGAGGCGGATTTTAAGCAGTGAACTACAAAAGAGCTAGGAATGGTCCCAAACAACCAATTACTACAGCTTCTTGTGCTGAGGTCACTTCCCCCAAGGACAGGTAGGCTGCTCAAGGCTCCCCACTCTCACTGGTGAGCAAAGAAACTTCCTTCTGTCCAAGTAAGGTAATGGACAACACAGGAAGAACTACACCACAGCCCAGAATACAGCAATGCCTGTATACTGGTCTAAACTAGTCGAGAAAGGCGGGAAACAAGGATTATTTTTTTGTTTTTTTTGTTTTTTTTTGTAGAAATACACAGAAAATGCAGAGACAGTAATAAATTAGTTACACAGGCTAGCACACTTTAGTGGGCAGCCTCCACAGTTAAATTAAACAAACAAACAAGCAAACTTTCGATTAAATTCGACTAAATGTAACTATAAGTGCAGATTTAAAAATAAATGCAGTAATCAGAAAAAAAACAGTTCAGACTAGTTTAAAGTAAGCAACAGAAGCTATTTCCAGTGAAAAAAAGCAAATATACTTAAATCCAGAAGGTAGTCGCTTTTTCGAGTTCCTTGCTGCTATGACCACTCTGTAAACCCACGTGGAGCTTGTCTGAGCAGTATAGCCAGAAAAAAACGCCCAGAGGCGTATTTTAAGCAGTGAACTACAAAAGAGCTAGGAATGGTCCCAAACAACCAATTACTACAGCTTCTTGTGCTGAGGTCACTTCCCCCAAGGACAGGTAGGCTGCTCAAGGCTCCCCACTCCCACTGGTGAGCAAAGAAACTTCCTTCTATCCAAGTAAGGTAATGGACAACACAGGAACTACACCACAGCCCAGAATACAGCAATGCCTATATACTGGTCTAAACTAGTCGAGAAAGGCGGGAAAACAAGGATTATTTTTTTGTTTTTTTGTTTTTTGTAGAAATACACAGAAAATGCAGCGACAGTGATAAATTAGTTACACAGGCTAGCACACTTTAGTGGGCAGCCTCCACAGTTAAATTAAACAACAAACACGCAAACTTTCGATTAAATTCAACTAAATGTAACTTTAAGTGCAGATTTAAAAATAAATGCAGTAATCAGAAAAAAAACAGTTCAGACTAGTTTAAAGTAAGCAACAGAAGCTATTTCCAGTGGAAAAAAACAAATATACTTAAATCCAGAAGGTAGTCGCTTTTTCGAGTTCCTTGCTGCTAGGACCACTCTGTAAACCCACGTGGAGCTTGTCTGACCAGTATAGCCAGAAAAAAATGCCCAGAGGCGGATTTTAAGCAGTGAACTACAAAAGAGATAGGAATGGTCTCAAACAACCAATTACTACAGCTTCTTGTGCTGAGGTCACTTCCCCCAAGGACAGGTAGGCTGCTCAAGGCTCCCCACTCCCACTGGTGAGCAAAGAAACTTCCTTCTATCCAAGTAAGGTAATGGACAATACAGGAACTACACCACAGCTCAGAATACAGCAATGCCTGTATACTGGTCTAAACTAGTCGAGAAAGGCGGGAAAACAAGGATTATTTTTTTGTTTTTTTGTTTTTTGTAGAAATACACAGAAAATGCAGAGACAGTGATTAATTAGTTACACAGGCTAGCACACTTTAGTGGGCAGCCTCCACAGTTAAATTAAACAAACAAACAAGCAAACTTTCGATTAAATTCGAATAAATGTAACTTTAAGTGCAGATTTAAAAATAAATGCAGTAATCAGAAAAAAAAACAGTTCCGACTAGTTTAAAGTAAGCAACAGAAGCTATTTCCAGTGAAAAAAAAGCAAATATACTTAAATCCAGAAGGTAGTCGCTTTTTCGAGTTCCTTGCTGCTAGGACCACTTATAGGTTCACAAGTGTGTAGTAGGTAATGGCCCAGGAGCCTTAACAAGTCTAGCACATAGAAGGGCCCTGCCATTGTGCCACCTAGTGTTATATCCCAGTGCCTGTATCAGGTATAGCCACTGCAGTGGTCCTTGGGTTGAACTGTCTATTCTCCATCCACTCATCAAGATTTCTCTGGAACAGAGTCAGCTTGGTGCTCTGCATGACATGTATGGAAAGTGTATTCCAGGGCATGTGTAGTCTCTTGGTGAGGGACCTGTCCCACCAGCATGTTGTGGTGATTGTGGTACTGAAGTAGAGGTCTCTACAGTGTGTGGTGTGCCTGGATTTATATGTAGCATTTCTACACCAGCTGAGTCAGACATGGCTTTGTAAGTCAAGCACAGATAGCTGCTAATTAGATGATATGACACAGAGAATAGCTTGGATCTGCTGTGTCTGTCTGTGTAGGATGTGTGTTTAATGCCTAGGAACCCCTTTGGGAGGTGCTGCTGTGGCTTCCCTAGCTGTAGCAGGTGTCTAGTGAGGTACATGGCAAATGGGCCATAATACTCGAGGAGTGGTCTAATGGGGGAATAGTAGACAGAGATCATTACCTTTGTCTTCCTATATGCTATACTCTTGGTAATGAAATGTGATATATAGAAGGACTTCCTGACCCCAGTGGCAATGTAGTGCTTGAAGGAGAAGCTGCTGTCAGCCTGTGTCCCCAGATCTCTTATAATGCCTACAGTGTTCATTGGTCTCCCATTGATGCGGAACTTACTGTGAACTGAGTGTTTCACCAAATGGGATGATTATGCATTTTGTGGTGTTAAGCTTCTGGCCATGGTTTCCATACCACTCATTGGTCTCAGTGAGGCCTTTCTGTAGGATGTCTGCATCACTTGTGGAGTTCATGAGAGCTCCCAGCTTGCAGTCCTCTGTGAACTTAGTCAGCCAGAGTTCCACTGTGTAGGGCTGGACTCCTGAGACTTAGACGCTGGACAGGACACTAGCCAGTATTTATCCCTGTGAGACCTCACTCATGACTGCTTGCCAGTCTGACTTGTAGTTTGCCACTGTCACACTGTATGTTCTGTGAACCACTTTGCAAACCACCCACTGATATAGGGGTTGATACCTAGTTTGTTGGGTTTACCAATAATCCTTGACTGAGGAATGGTATCAGAAGCCTTGGCCAGATTGAGGTAGGCTGTATGCAGTGCCTTACTGTTATACACAACCCTGGTGACTTACTCAAAGACATCAACCAGGTTGAGCAGGCATGATCTGCCATTCACAAAGCCAGACTGTGTGGGATCCAGGGTTAGGAGATCACCCATATCTTGGTCAATAAGGACCCTGATGATGCATCCATACCCATACATAGTAGACTTGTCAGGCTAAGGGCCCAATAATCCCCAGGATCTGTAGATGCTACCCCTTTATGGAGAGGGATGACTGTAGCAGTGTGCCATTTTGGAAGGACAAAGCCTGAGGTGAATCTGTGACTGACCAGGGCACACAGATGTGGTGCCAGGTCTCCTTGTATGTCATGTAGAACACAGCCATGGATATGTTAGGGTCCCATGGAAGCTGTATCCTTGCCTATGGACAATGCAGGTCTACCATGCCTGCAGTAATGCTGGGTGCCTGGCATTCATCTGCCAATGTGATTGTCCCCTTGGAGAGGAGAGAGGTAAAGCTGGCACTGACTGTGTTGGCAAGACTGTGGCCAACATCTGTTGTGTCAGGATAGGAATCAGCATTGTGCAGTAACTCACAGCATTTGTGGTTATTGCTGTGGAGGTTGTTGATATAACAATCAAAAGCTTTTGTGATTGTCGTCAGTATCTGCTGCAAATCTGCCTTCATAGCTGCCTGTAGGTGATTTCATGAGGGATCCCAAGTTGTGTTTGAGGCTAATAAGGGGGTTAACTAGTCTTGGGATACCACCATTCTCTGTAGCAGTGTCCTCTTTCTATTGTACACTTTAGTAAAGCCAGGGGACCATCGCAATGACTTCCAATGTTTGGAGGACAGTGTCTGTGTTCTGTTGGCTATGGCTAGTACCATGCATCCATGTACATGCATGTGCAGTGCATATGTGTATAATGTGACAGTCATGCAGCTATTTCCCATTGGCATGGGTGCAGTGAAGTCATCCATTACTGTTTTTTATGACTGCCCTGTCTGCATTGTAAAGGTTTTGCAAGGTTTTTACCTTTGTGGGGGGTGTGGATGTGATGTTGGGCTCCATGTTGATTACGTCATGTTTGGATCTGATCAGTTAGGGATTGACAACTGTGGTCAAGCAACAGTCCCATATGTAAGTAATCAATACAGGTCAAGGTTGTTGCATCCTCTCCTGGGGGTAAGTATGAGCCAGTCCAGGCCATTGGAACTGATGAATTCACAAAGCCAGACTGTGTGGGATCCAGGGTTAGGAGATCACCCATATCTTGGTCAATAAGGACCCTGATGATGCGTCCATACCCATACATAGTAGACTTGTCAGGCTAAGGGCTCAATAATCCCGAAGATCTGTAGATGCTACCCCTTTATGGAGAGGGATGACTGTAGCAGTGTGCCATTTTGGAAGGACAAAGCCTGAGGTGAATCTGTGACTGACCAGGGCACACAGATGTGGTGCCAGGTCTCCTTGTATGTCATGTAGAACACAGCCATGGATATGTTGGGGTCCCATGGAAGCTGTATCCTTGCCTGTGGACAATGCAGGTCTACCATGCCTGCAGTAATGCTGGGTGCCTGGCATTCATCTGCCATTGTCATTGACCCCTTGGAGGGGAGAGGGGTAAAGCTGGCAATGACTGTGTTGGCAAGTCTGTGGCCAATATCTGTTATGTCAGGATAGGAATCAGCATTGTGCAGTAACTCACAGCATTTGTGGTTATTGCTGTGGAGGTTGTTGATATAACAATCAAAAGCTTTTGTGATTGTCGTCAGTATCTGCTGCAAATCTGCCTTCATATCTGCCTGTAGGTGATTCCATGAGGGATCCCAAGTTGTGTTTGAGGCTAATAAGGGAGTTAACCAGTCTTGGGACACCACCATTCTCTGTAGCAGTGTCCTCTTTCTATTGTACACTTTAGTAAAGCCAGGGTATCATCACAATGACTTCCAATGTTTGGAGGACAGTGTCTGTGTTCTGTTGGCTATGGCTAGTACCATGCATCCATGTACATGCTTGTGCAGTGCATATGTGTATAATGTGACAGTCATGCAGCTATTTCCCATTGGCATGGGTGCAGTGAAGTCATCCATCACTGTTTTTTATGACTGCCCTGTCAGCATTGGAGAGGTTTTGCAAGGTTTTTCCCTTTGTGGGGGGTGTGGGTGTGATGTTCGGCTCCATGTTGATTACGTCATGTTTGGATCTGATCAGTTAGGGATTGACAACTGTGGTCAAGCAACAGTCCCATATGTAAGTAATCAATACAGGTCAAGGTTGTTGCATCCTCTCCTGGCGGTAAGTATGAGCCAGTCCAGGCCATTGGAATTGATGAATTTCATGAAGCACTGGGCCAGTGTAAGGGTGCTTGACTACTTTTCCCAGGTGATGGAGGGGTTGTTGAAGCCTCCTACTATGTCAGTCTTGAGTTGAACCTTCAAAGATGCCCAGGTGCTGAGGAATGAGCATTGACAGTCTCGGGATATAGGTGGGGACCAATAGCAGGTTATGGTGTGGACTGCACTATACCCCAAAGTCAGTTTTACAGGGAGTACCTCTGATGCATTATGCAGGGATACTAGTCTGAAGCTGTGCATATCCATTATGGATATGGAGACAAAACCACCTGTGGAGGTGTGGTCCTTGTTTTGGTGCTGACAGCTGTGGAATGCATCATAGCCTGTTAGTGCAGGGCTGCTGCCTGCTGCTGTGAACCACCTCTCCTCTACAGCACAACTGTCAATGTCCTCCAGTCTGAGGAGTGTTTTGAGTGACTGCATCTTGACAGTTAGATATCTACTGTTGACCAGCATGACCTCAGATTGCATACATATCTAGCTGTTATGGCGGTTATTTGATTTGGAACACTGCCTAATAAAGCATTATAGGAGTGGCAAGACACTTACTCGTACCTGGAAACCCAGGGCTGACAGATTTAGGACATCTCTGGCAAGGCATTGAGGTATGTCAATCATGTTATCCCAAGCGGAGAGATACTGGATCCCCTGAGAATGACACACAATGTGTAAGCCAATGTTGCAGTCAATTATCTGTTGATAGTACTGCAGCATCAGTCTGGGTGACAGCAATATACTGCTCAGGGCTACTGTCACACCTGCCTGGACCACATAATCCAAGTGTTCAACCATGTCTCTTGTCATGTAGCCCAAGGAGGTGTGTCTCAGGTCATTCACACCCACATGAATGATGACAGAGTGATACTTGTAGCTGTTGTGGAGTGGCCTGACTGGGTGTGTGATGTGTTGGATGCTGGCATATGATAGACAATTGGCTGTTACCTCCTCCATAATCAACATAGTGAGTGGGACATCTGTGTGCCGCAGTACTGAGTCACCCATGATCATTGTATTGTACAAGGTGGTCAGTATTAGGAGCGTAGGTTGAGGGGCACACTGTGTAGGTAACATATGTGTCCTTTGGCATGTGCTATGTCATGGTGTCTGAGTATGTGTCTGTCTTGCTGGTCTGTGCTATTTGTGTAAATGTCTATTGAGTGCCTCTGTGAAGGTGGGTGTTTGGCTTTTCAATGTATGTCAGGACTGTCATAGTGGATGAAGTGGTGAGCTATGTGGTCCACATGGTGTGGTGCAGGTGTTGATCTCATCCTCTTGACCAGCTAGTTCAGTCTTTGCTACAGAGTGAATATTTCCACATGTGGTGATATAGAGGTAAGTCTCACTGGTATGAGTGTTTGGAGTTTAGAGGAGAGGGTTGTCTGTGTACATGAGGCAGTTGCAACAGTCACTCAGAATGGACAAGTGCACCAGGTTAATGGGTGAAAGCACAGAAACCTGCACTTCAATCATGCCAAGAGAGGTGGTCATAAGTAGTAAGTACTGGGGTTAATTCCATAATGAACAAGTACTGCTGATGGCTCCCTGGTGTGATACACTTACAGATACAATAACCTGTTGAAGTTCAAAGCTGTAATGCAATTTGAAGTGCAAGCCAGAAAGAACTAGCAAGATGTACTGTAGAAACTGAAGGCATACTTCCTGCCACCTGTAATACTTTACCTCAGCTGTGCAGTTATCAGCACCTTTAGCCAGTTGTAAGTCCAGTAAGCTTTGTAGTGCATGCAGTAACTGTGTAACACTATAGTAGACATAACTTAGTAGGCAGGATTTTTCATCCCAATACTGGCAACTGTGTGTGTGAGAGAGAATTATGTACTGTTAGGGGTTATACCATTTTGCCTTTTGTACAACCCTTTACACTTTCCCTCACCCCACTTTAGAAGTCCTGTTGATGTCATTCACCTTAGAAGTACCTTTGGACTAGGTGAAATTGTATAAGCTCCATGGGGCATCTGACAACTGCGTAACACTATAGTAGACATAACTAGATAGGCAGGAGCTCTCATTCCAATACTGGCAACTCTGTGTGTGTGTGCGTGTGTGCATGTGTGTGCGTGTGCGTGTGCGTGTGTGTGTGTGTGTGTGTGTGTGTGTGTGTGTGTGTGTGTGTGTGTGTCAGATATTGTGTGTCTTAAACCATTTTGATTTCTGTTCCACCCATTACATTTCCACCACCGTACTTTACTACTGCTGTTGTTGTCATTCACCTTAGAAGTATAGAAAACCAAAGAAACTGTTTTGGGTAAAACCTTGGAGCAGAAATAAATCCAAATGAAAGGTAAAAAGTAAAAAGTAAAAAATGCACCAAGATAACACACAGCAAACGTTTAATCACAGCAAAGTACAAAGTGGTAAGCGCTTTCACAACCAAAGTTGCTTCATCAGACACCACAGTAAAAAATGCACCTGTGCATTTTTTACTGTGGTGTCTGATGAAGCAACTTTGGTTGTGAAAGCGCTTACCACTTTGTACTTTGCTGTGATTAAACTTTTGCTGTGTGTTATCTTGGTGCATTTTTTACTTTTCACCTTAGAAGTATCTTTGAACAAAGGGAGATTATGTAAGCTGTGTGGCACATCTACTAACTGTGTAATACCATAATACAAATAACTAGATAGACAGAAGTTCTAACCTCAATACTGGCAGCTATTTGTGTGTGTGTGTGCATGTGTGGGAATCATGTACTGTGAAGGTTATACCATTCTGAGTTGTGTAACACCATACTCATCCTAATTTAGTAGTCCTGTTGATGTCATTCACCTTACAAGTACCTTTGGATGAGGTGAAATTATATAAGCTCTGTGGCACATCTGATAACTGCGTAGCACTGTAGAAGACATAAATAGATAGATTGGCATTCTAGTCTGACTGCTGGTATGTGTCTCTGTGTGTCATATCTTGTGTGGCTGATACCATTTTGATGTGTGTACCATAAATGGCAGGTAATCTCCTCCTGATGCCATTAATTTATATAGTATCTGCCTCACATGCAGCATGTAAAACCATTGTACAGGCAATACCAGTCTTCTGTACAGATGTATCTGGAATATCCAGATGTTTGGAACCTATTAGTGCTCTATCTGCCTTTACAATGCCCATGTATGTGATATAGTTGACAAGTAAGCCACAGTGAGTGTACTGACACATACCTGATTGAAACAGCATACTGATACAATGTCTGCTACCCTTACACTTGTCTGGGCTTGTATGTGCAATACATGAGTCCAGATGCTTGGTTTTCCAAGTGAATCGTTCATGTTATAGGTCACATTAAAAGTTGGGAAAGGTATGGACTAACATTCTGTGTTGCAATCAGTATATTTCAGGAACAAATGGCATCTTAACAGATGTGTATATACATGTTATATCCACTATATAGCAGTAATGTGTCACACATGTCCCTACCTTAGTCTGTTTGTCCAACACATTTTGTTGGCGTCTGTCCAGATGTCTTGCACTGACAGGTTCTGTGGTATGCTACAGGAATCTTAAATTCTCTTCAGATAGGCCCCTGTGGTGATCACTGTGATGCAATAGACTTAACCCTACCACAAGTTAACTTGCACATAAAGCAATATGGATATTAGTCATAGTTGTGTGCATGGTAACTTGCATGGCCTCCATGTGCCTGGGGTATTGCCAAAGCACAAATGAACAATTCCATACCCACCAGCTTCAAGCTGTTGTCCCATATGCAGACCAGAGTGACCTATGTAGTTGTGGGAGAGAGGTATTGTCAGCAGACTCACATGTGCCCTTGGAAAAGGATGGATGCAGCATGTCTGCACATTTACATTACAACACCCAGTACTACACAATTTGCTGTCCTTCACCATAGATTTGTACTTCTGTGCATTAGAAATCCCCATCCACAACTGCAATCACACCTGGTACATGCATGTAGATGCTGTACAGATACAAGTATGCCTCATACAGTAGTCAACTAATCCCCACTGGGGCCTTACCTGCACGCTCCTTGTCTGTTGTGTGTGTGAAGTAATGCTTTTCCTGTAATAATAAATCAATAAGAAGCATTATCCAGAAGCATTGGCCTATTTTGACCCTGGATAGTAAGACAAACTGCATTGTTGGTGATACTCCCTCTATTGTATATAGGGACAACAGTAACCTTAAGCAGCTGTTATACAGAGAAAGAAAGAACAAGGCACTCCTTAGACCTAGGCTAGGGACCTACTCATGCAGACATTGTGGGGTATGTAAAGTCTTAACCAAAGAACAAACTTATAGACATTCTACTCTCGATTTCATATTTATACCTAGGTTCTATGCCGACTGCACAATGACACATTTGATATACTTAGCAACATGTGTTATATGCCCATGTTTTTATGTGGGCAAAACTACACAGCGATTAAGGGACAGGGTATACAAGCACCTTTCAGATATGAGGAAGGGTGATATTAAAAATGCCTTGGCCAAGCATCAGTTAGATTTTCCCAGCCATCATTTTTTCTTTAGGGTTCTGCAGAAAGTATACCAAAATGTGAGGGGTGGTGACCAAAATAACCAGCTGGAACATCTAGAATTTAAGTGGATACTGAGAATGCAGGCACATAGATATCCAGGGCTTAACAGTCAGGAAAGCATTAAGCCTGTTTTAAGTGGGCAGAGACTTAAGATACATACTAGGTAGTAACATTTCAGGATTTTGAATGAATGTGATGTCATTTTTGCGCCCTTTTTTATCTGTTTTTATTGGTTACAATGAGTTTTAAAAATGTAATTGTTTTATTCATTTTGTATAGGATCAGAAGAAGCTATTGCGAAAGCGCTTGTCCTTTTATTCAATAAATATTGTATGCATATGAAGATTCTGCTGTGGTTGTCCAGTGGTGTTGTTTTGTTGCAGTTTTGGTTTTACCTACTGGACATTCAGTACGCTCTGGTGATTTTTACTTTCATAAATGGATGACATTAGCCATCTTCCATGCGGATGGTGTGTGGATGGTGCTACAGCTTGGTGTGACCACAATGTGTAGTGCAGCTGGGAGCACATGCCTGGGTTCATGTAGGATGCAGACAGGGATGATTTGACATCCCATGGATACTTACATTTATTGCCTGTCAGTAGGCAATATGTACCTGCTCACTGGTGATAAGGGGCAGGGTGTGGGTGCAGTACATATCCACTTATAGTGATGCTGAGCCAGGAGGGATGTTTGCCCTAACCCTGTCTGCATCAGGTTGCCTGTAGCTATGTTATGTGTGTATGTGATCTGATTGGCCACCATTACAGATTGGGTTGTTATGTTGCCTCCGAGACTGCAGACATATGGGATGATGGCCTTGTGATTGTCCCTGGTGGATGTCTCCAATTTGTTCTCACAGATGGCCTTACAGTAATCCACCTGTGACCCTATATGTCTGTTCAGACAATGTCTGGCTTTATGCCAGGTCAGTTCCTGCCTCTACTTTGCCCTGTACAGCCACTATAGGGACCAGGTCTGTGGTTTGTGTAATGCTGCTGTCCAGCAAAGGGGATTACTCTACGTTGGTGGAGACAGATATGACAAGTAAGGTACTGCTAAGTCCAAACAGCCATGTATGTGTTCAATCAGTTGTTTGTAGTGGGAATGGCCACAAAGTAATAACACATATGAACACCTCTCCAATTTAGTCATGATAATCATACTTACTGTACTAACCACGGGTGTGTCAGGGCAATGCAACAACCAGTAGCTGTAGAATTGTCACTCATTTGGGTGCATAGTAACTAAGATTACACATGTGTACAACATGTACAACTGTTTTAACTGACATTTTGCATCCCATGTCTGTTTTCATGAGGTGGACACATACACCTACTCATACTGATGTGCATAGCTAATACCTCACATAAATGTCTATTCTATGTCAATATGGCACACTAAATTCACACTCTTGCTGCCCAGTCATCCCTTTCAACCTGTTACAGCAGGACATCTGTAGGATGCCATGCATACATGGGTGCAATGGGACAAAATCAGTGGCAGTGTCTCAATATTGCTGTAACATACTTGAGTCATTCAATAGCACAGTAGCCTTTGCACTGACAGGCATTTCCTGTAGGATGTCCAACAGTCATATGGCAGGTAGAGAGGGGAAAGGCTGGGGGTGGGTGGGTTGAGGGTAAGAATTGTTAATGTTGGCAGTATGAGTGGTATAGGGATCAGGGTAGCTGATATGATGGGATCAGGGTAGCTGATATGATGGCCAAGGGATGGTTGATATGTTGTGTGTGTGTGTGTGTGTGTGTGTGTGTGTGTGTGTGTGTGTGTGTGTGTGTGTGTGTGTGTGTGTGTGTGTGTGTGTGTGTGTGTGTGTGTGTGTGTGTGTGTGTGTGTGTGTGTGTGTGTGTGTGTGTGTGTGTATGTGCAAGAGTCCACATGGAAGGGGGTCATGGCAGGGTGTATGGTAGGCAAGTCACTATTGTGCTATCAAGGTGTGGACTGGAGGTGGAAGGGGGTAGGGCTTCTGCTGAAAGAACAGTATGCCAAGAGTGTTCTCAGAGGATGATATAAGTGTGTGATAGAGTGATGTTTCTGAAGTTGTAAGCTGATGATGTATTGATGACTGTTGTTGGTGCATATGCTATGCAAGTTGGTTGTGCAATGGATGAGAAAGAGAAATGTGACATCAGTTGGATGATGTGGTTATGACTGTACCCAAGGATGACAGACTGGTCATTGCAGCAGATGTCAATGGGCATGTTGGTGAAGGAAACAGAGGGGGTGGACAATTGATGGGTATGTATGGTGTTAAAAGGAGTGGAGACAGTGAGATGGCAGTGAATTTTGCAAAAAGGATGGGCATGGCTGTGCTGAATATGCACTATAACATGAGGGAGGAGCATAGGGTGACATACAAGAGTGGAGTAAGATGCACACAGGTGGAATATATCCAATGTATGAGGGCCAGTTTGAAGGAGATTGGAAACTGCAAAGTGGTGACAGGGGAAGTGTTACCAGAAAGGCTCATCCAGACTCTGCTACACTTTGCTGTGAAGGAAAGGTTAGTTTGCTGTTATTTTTTGTATTTCTGTATTGCCTTTCTATATTTTGAATACTGTAGTTTGTTTTCTTTACCTTGTGTTTTGCTTGCATTCTGTTTAACAGCATATCAAAACTTCAAAAGAGACCACAGCTCTCTCTGTTCTGAGTCAGGCAGAATTTTTCCCCTCCCTCCCACCCATTTAAGTTGTCTTGTTAAATACCACTGTCTTTCTAGTTGCCCGCCTCTTATGTTAATCTGACCATATATCTCATTTCTCTCTACTTTCACTGGCTTATGTGAGTAATCACAAAACCATCACTTTTGAAATCCCACCCTTCAATTATTTAAATTTATTGGCCATCCTACAGTATTTCATAGTACCAAAATACAAAAGTAACCACCCCTTTCAGTCCATCTTGCTGTTTTAAAAATAGTAACTCTCCACTAAACCTTAACTTTTAAACAGGTAAAACTCAAGTTACCTACTTTCATATCTAACTTCTCTAGTGCACACTGCAGAGTGCATTCTTTTCAATCTTACCTTTAAGCATCCCTGTTACTAGCACTTTCTCTAATACCAAAAAAGATCATCTCTACTTGACTCCAAGTAGACTTTTCTCTATCTGTTAAACCTAGCACTTGCTCCTACAGTACTTATTACCTTGATAGCACTCTTATAGATAGCACCCCCCAAAGGCAAACCCCATTTCTCGGTCACGCCGTCCCGGAATCTCTTTTAAAGTTTTTTTGTCTAGTCCTTCTAGCATGTCGAGGGATCAGTTGCTAGTGTCCTCTCCTGCTCAGCTGGTGAACCTGGGAATACTGAGACAATGTTACAATTGCCTCATGTACACAGACAACCCTCTCCTCCTCCCACAAAACACAAATACATGCGAGAGATGCAACTATACGGCCAAACTGGAGGCTGAGCTCTCTCAACATAGGACTGGCAAGACCAGTCAGGAGGAGAAGGTTACCACACACTATAGACCCAGTCTCACATAGTACCATCACAACCTCAAATCATACACATAAACACACAAAGACATACTCGCAGGCTCTGATCAAAAATCTACCAAAACAGCAGAGGCCACCAAAGCAGACACCCAAACAACCACCACCTCAGAACACAACACCTGCAACACATAGACCTCACAGTCAGAGTGTCAAACAGTCACAGCCCTTAAGGCCAAACACAATGCCAGACACACTAGTCATTGGTGACTCCATAGTCAGACACACTGACGTCCCGCTCACCAGACTGAGTAAGGAGAAGGTCACAGTAAGCTGCCTGTCGGGCGCTAGAATCCGCCACATAACGCAAGCACTCAGGTCTCTCAACAGCAGGTACAGTACGACTCAGTCATTGTCCACGCTGGTGTCAATGACCTGAGACGCACCTCCTGGACTACATGAAAAGAGACATTGAGGAGCTCTCTGATTATGTAGCCCAAGCAGGTATGACCCTGACCTTGAGCAGTATCCTACCTTCACCTAGAATGATGCCACAATACAGTGATAAGATGATCAGCTTTAATAATTGGCTTAAATTCTGGTGTCATTCAAAGGGGATCCAATGTCTGTCTGCCTGGGATGACATGCTGGACAAGCCACGCTGCAAGGGATGGCTTGCACCTGTCACCCTGGGATTCCGGATATTGGCAAAGGCTCTTGCCACCCCATAGTGCCTTTTTAGGCAAGGCTCAAATTCTAAACCTACCACCCTAGAACACCAAAAAGGAAAAAATACTAAGGGTAATGCTGCTCAATGCCAGAAGTCTCAATCTCAAGATGCATGCACTCGAGGCCCTTCTCAATATGGAGAACATCGATGTCTGTGCTGTGACAGAAACCTGGTTCAAGGCTCCTGAGAGCACCCCAGCACTAACAGGTTTCACCTCATATCATGCGTTCCGGCCCCAAAATCCGGACAACACCAAGAAAGGAGGGGGGGTGTCCATATTCATAAAGGACACCCACACCTCAAGGTTGGTGGCAATGCACGATGCATCGGAGACCATCCAGGTGCAATTAACCATAGGCAAGACTGCTCTGCAATTTGTAGCATGTTATAGGCCACTCCTCTCAAACTCAGGAACCTCACATGGCCTTCCTGAAAACATTGGAGGGATAAATGTATCTCCAAACACCATCATACTAGGTGACTTCAACTACCCTAATATAGACTGGGAACACTACTCAAGCCCGAACACTCTAACCCAAAGATTCCTGGAGTTCATAAACTCAAATGCCATGGAACAACTAGTCACCATCCCCACAAGAGGAGAAAACATACTTGATCTCATCATCACGAACATGGGATCAAAATGTTCAACACCGGAAGTATACCCCTCACTGGTGAGATCAGATCATAAACTAATCTCGCTGGAGGTCCTCATCCCCCACCTGAAAAAAAAGACCACAGTGAAAAACTTCTCAAAAGCCGATTTCACACTTCTAAAAACTAGTGTGGTCTCCTTTAAGGCCCCTGAGCCAATGGTAAACATTACTCAAACCGCTGAATCACTTACAAATGCCTTCTACCAGCACCTACAGGACTGCATGGATCAGGCAATCCCAAACAAAACTAAGACTCTCTGTACCAAAGGCAAGCATCCAGTCTGGTGGACCCCACCCATAAACAATCTCTACAACAAAAGGAGGAAGCTACTACAAGATAGAGCAAAATCCTTGAAAGGTAAGACACCTTTGATCATTATAAGTAAAAAACTAAGAGCTCTCATAAAATCATCCAAGGCAAATTTTGAGAGAAAAATCGCCAAGGACTCTAAAGAGAAACATAAGGCCTTCTTTAGCTATGTTAGAAACCTAGGAGGAAACTCCCAGATATGCTCAGAATTAGTTCAAAATGATGTGAAAATTACTAAACCTACACACATTGCCAACATACTGGCTGACAGGTTCAGTGCAAACTTCTCCCCCCAAAGGAGAGATATCTATTCCAGAGGATTGTAGCCCCCAAACATCTCCAACGCCAGGTGAGAACTGCCCTCACTAAGGCAAAAACACAGCATCCATGGGACCGATGGTGTCCCGGCTGTGTGCTTCACGAACTCAATGAGGAATTAAACCCACAGTTAGGACAGCTGTTTAATCTTAGCCTCACCTCAGGATAATGCACTCCAAGGAGTGCGCACGGCGACTGTGGTCCCACTTCATAAGGGGTGCCTCCACAGACCCTGGAAAATACCGCCCATTAGCTTGACAAGCCTTATCTGCAAAGCCATGGAGAGGATCATAATGGAACTCATAAATAAAGACATAGGGAACTTGCAGACTTTGGATCCAACCCAGTTTGGCTTTGTCAAAGGCAGATCCTGCCTCTTAAACTTGGTTGACTTTTTGAGACAGTCACCAAGGCCATTGATGAGGAAAGGCAGTCCATACAGCCTACCTCGACCTGGCAAAGGCCTTTGACACAATACCCCACTCAGGTATCATCGAAAAACTCATCAGCTTGAATGTAAACCCATACATCACAAGATGGGCTGCAAACTGGCTAAGTGACAGAACCCACAGGGTCAGAGTTGCTGGAGCCATGTCAGACTCAAAGCCTGTCACAAGTGGTGTCCCACAGGGCTCAGTCCTGGGTCCACTCTTGTTCGCATCTACTTTTCTGAAGTACAAGCAAACACAGGAGGGTTATGGCTGACAAAGTTTGCAGATGACTGCAAACTGGGCGCCATAGTCGAAAACACATCTGACACAGATATCCTCCAGAAGGGCCTCACAGAAACGGATAACTGGTGCCAGAGCCATGGCCTGAAGTTAAACGCCAAAAATGCATAGTCATACTCTTCTGGGAAAAACAAGGTTACCCCTAGCTACCATATAGGTGGCAATCCACTGAGCACAGAAAAAGTCATCAGGATCTGGGGACCCAGGTTGACAGTAGCCTTTGTTTGACACTCATGTTGCTAAAGTATTTAGGAAAACCTTCTATATCGCCCACCTGATCATGAAGGGATTCACATCTAGATCAAAGGAGGTCATCGTCCTGTACTCATCACTCATTAGACCTATGATTGAGTACAATGCCCCGCTCAGAATGTATCTGACCAGACACCTGCTGCAGCTTGAAAGGCCCCAAAAGTTCCTCACCAAAAGGATAAAGGGTCTCAAAATATGTCTTATGCTGCCCGACTGAAAGAACTCCAGCTCTATTCAGTCTCATACCACTTGCTCAGAGGTGACCTGTGCCTGACATATAAGGCCATGTCAAACCCAGATTTGATGAATATGCTTCACCTCAAAAA